>NW_028261395.1:45630285-45677732 GCF_051295495.1 Thamnophis sirtalis
AAGAAAGGAGATCTACCCCATCCTTCCTTCCTTCCTTCCTTCCTTCCTTCCTTCCTTCCTTCCTTCCTTCCTTCCTTCCCTCCCTCCCTCCTTCCTTCCTTCCTTCCTTCCTTCCCTCCCCCATAGCGAGCAAGGCATGAGAGTTGTTCCCAAGCAGAAATGCCTCGTCTGGGCAAATCTAGAGATCTGTTCCCCCCCCCTTTCCCTCCCTCCCCTTCCTCGTCGCGAGCCACGGGTGCCTTTTTCTTTGCAACACATGTGGGTCCGTTTCCACGACCCGGATCTCCGCCCCCCCCCACAAATCAGAAACGGGAGAAACTTGCAGAGACCTGCCTCTCCCTTCCCTGCCTCCAGTCACGAGCCACGGGTGCCGTTTCTTTCTTTTGCGCATCGCGCGTGGCTGGTGTGGGTCCGTTCCCACGACCCGGGTTTCCCCCCCAAACACACAGAAAGTCAGAGACGGGGGAGAAACTTGCAGAGATCTGCCTCTCCCTTCCCTGTCCCAGTCGCGAGCCACGGGTGCCTTTCTTTTGGGGGCACCGCGCGTGGGTCCGTTCCCACGACCCGGGGTTTCCTCCCTCCACACACACACACACACACACACACACAAATCAGAAACGGGGAGAAACTTGCAGAGACCTTCCTCCCTCTTCCCTGCCCCAGTCGCGAGCCACCACGGGTGCCTTTCTTTTGGGGGCACCGCGCGTGGGTCCGTTCCCACGACCCGGGATTCCTCCCTCCACATATACACACACACACAAATCAGAAACGGGGAGAAACTTGCACAGACCTCCCTCCCTCTTCCCTGCCCCAGTCGCGAGCCACGGGTGCCTTATTTTTCCTTTGGGGCATCGCGCGTGGCTGGCGTGGGTCCGTTCCCACGACCCGGGTTCGCCCCCCCCCTACACACAGACACAAAAGTCAGAACTGGGGAGAAACTCCCAGAGTTGCTCTGCCTCTCTCTCTCTCTCTCTTCCCTCCCGCAGTGGCGACCCACGGCTGCACCGCGCGTGGGCGGCGTGGCTCGGTCCCCGCGAGCCCCGGAGAGCCCCGGGACGCACCGTCGAGCGAGAGGAGCGACTCGTGGAGCTTGCACTGGACCTGTCCGGTGCTCTGGGCGGCGCAGCTCATCCACAGCCCCTCGTAGAGCCCCACGGCCGTGATGATCGCGTCCCCCGCGTACGAGCTCTGCTTCCACTGGGGCAGCGCCGAGGCGCAGATGGACGCCGCCCAGCCGGCCAGCGCCAAGAAGTAGCCCGTCAGCTGCAGCCCCGCGCTCGCCATCCGGCCCCACTGCCCGCGCTGCCACCGCGCCGCCAGCCTTCGCCCTGGCCGGCTGGACGGCCCTCCTCGGGGCGGGCTGGCTGGAGGCGGAGGAGGACGGCAGCGGCAGCTGGACGCTCGCCAGGATGGGAGACCACCGCGAGAGGCAGAGGGGGGCGCTGAGCCGCAGCTCGGGAAGCGGGAGCGTTGGGATGCGCTCGGGAAGCCCCCCCCCCCGGGAGAATGGGAGCTGAATAGTAGAGGGGAAAATAGGAGCGTTTGGATGCGCTCAGGAAGCCCTCCTGGGAGAATGGGAGCTAAGCAGTAGACGGGGAAATAGGAGCGTTTGGATCTGCTCGGGAAGCCCCCCCCCGGGAGAATGGGAGCTGAATAATAGACGGGGAAATAGGAGCGTTTGGATGCGCTCGGGAAGCCCTCCTGGGAGAATGGGAGCTAATCAGTAGACGGGGAAATAGGAGCGTTTGGATGCGCTCGGGAAGCCCCCCTGGGAGAATGGGAGCTGTGGGGGGGGGCTGAGCGGTGGACCGGAAAATAGGAGCGTTTGGATGTTCTTGGGAAGCACCCCCCCCCCGGGAGAATGGGAGCTGAATAATAGACGGGGAAATAGGAGCGTCTGGATGCGCTCGGGAAGCCCCCCCCCCGGGAGAATGGGAGCTGAATAGTAGACGGGGGAAATAGGAGCGTTTGGATGCGCTCGGGAAGCCCCCCTGGGAGAATGGGAGCGGGGGAGGGCGAGCGGTGGACCGAAAATAGGAGCGTTTGGATGCGCTCAGGAAGCCCCCCCCCCGGGAGAATGGGAGCTGAACAGTAGAGGGGAAAATAGGAGCGTTTGGATGCGCTCCGGAAGCCCTCCTGGGAGAATAGGACCTGGACTCTTGCGAGGATGGGAGACCACTTGGAGAGGCAGAGATGAGAGCTAAGCAGTAGAGGGGACAATAGGAACGTTTGGATGCACTCAGGCAGCCCACCCTTCCCCCAAGAATGGGAGCTGGAGACCACGAGGTAGCCAGAGGTGGGTGCTGGGAAAAACAGGGGTGTTTGGTCAGCCCCCCCCCCCCCGGGTGTGTGTGTGTGTATGGGAGCTGGACTCTTCCCAGGATGGGTGACCACCAGGAGACCCTTAGCTAGGCGGTGTGTGTCTACATAGCAATTCAACTTCGATTGTGTACATACCATAATATGCTTTTGTGTGTGTGCGTGTGTGTGTACAATATCGTGCCATATACTATCATTAATGCAATATTATAAATATTTCAGTCTTCTCCAAGTTTTGAGGTCGCCTCCTTCTGCCTTTATTTCTTGAATCGTGCGAAACTTCTTCACAAAACCCGACCACCGAATTGTGTGTCGTTGTGGTGGAGATAAAAATTGTCCCGATTGTGATTTCGCCTTCCAGCGGCAATTCCCAGATTTTCTCCATCTCGGCCAACGCCCTGGGTGGGTCCCTCGGAATCCCCCCCCCCAACCAAAAATTGGGGGTCCAGGGTATTCCCCTTCGCTCCCCTCTTCCCATTCCCCACGATCCCCCCCCTTGCAAACCTGTGTTTGTCGTGTCGCACACCAAAACAAACCACGATGGAAACTTCCAATTAGGTTTGGGAAGAAAAATATTATCACCAACCCAACCCAGGGGGGAAAAAAACTTGCACTGGTGCACAAAGGCATTCCTGGCCCTCCGCGTGCGCTCACACACACACCACACAGACACACAACACCCCCCCCCCTTTGAATCCCCCCCCTCACACACACACCGGCTTTGTTGCCAGAGAAAACCTGCGTTGCATTCTAATGGGGTTAACCTTTGAGCTTGGAAGCAAGGCGAGCATTGTGTGTCCGAAGAATTGTGTGGGTTGCGTGCCATTTCGCCTGGAATCCGAGTGGGTTGCGCTTGTCAACACAAAAAGGCATTGACACACACAACCTGCGAGAAATGTGTGTGCAGTTTTTGCCGGGTTTTTTGGGGGGAGTGGGGTGTTTTAAGAACATTCTACGGACTTCTCCAAAAAACTGGTTTAAATCATCGTAAGCATCAGTTCAATCCAAGTCACTGTGGATTTGTGAGTTCGTTTAGTGCCCGTTTGAAATGATGACGGCACCGAAAAAGTGACCCGGGACCCTGTTTCAAACTTACAACCGTGGCAGCAAATTCCCCCTGATCAAAATCCGGACGCTTGTGCCCCGCTGGTTCGCGTTTGCGACGGGATGCGGCGTGACTCACGCAATCAAAATTTGGATGCTTGGCCACTGGTTCGTATTTATGACGGACGCAGTGTCCCGGGGAGTCACGCGATTTCCCTCCCCGCACCTTTTGGGACCTTCTGCCGATTTGCTTGGTGGTTTTAACGACGGCAGTGGTTCACCGAACAAGAAACGTCGCAAAGTGAAGCCACACTCACTTAGCGACAGCAATGTTGGGCTCCCTTGTGGTCGTAGGTTGAGGACTAGCTGTAGAAGCCGTTGTTTCGTGACGGTCCTCTATAGCTTATGAATTAGGATGGTGATTAATCCATGCCGCAAATCCCTGGAGTATTTTTAATTTTTGTGTGTTTTTTGGGTGTTTTTAAAGTAGAGAAAAATTATATTTTTCCGAGAGGGACAAACTTCCAAAAAATGTAAACATTTGCAAAACAAAAAGACTCTCAAAAGGGAATTGAGACACTCAGAACATCCTTCTCCAAGGGAACAATTATTGGATGCTACACAGGTACTCCTCGACTTATGACTGTTCATTTAACGACTGTTCAAACACTTCATTTAGCAACTTTTCAATGGGACCAAAAAAATGGGACGTAGAACTGTTTTTTCCCACACTTACGACCGTTGCAGGATCAAAATCCGGACGCTTGGCAACTGACTCGTAGTTATGACGGTCGCAGTGTCCCGGTAAGGTCACCCGATCCGCTTTTGCGACCGGTCGACAGGCAAATTCAACGAGGAAACCAGATGATAGTTAACAACGGTGTTACTAACCTGTAGCGATTCACTTAACAGCTGTGGCGAGAAAGGTCGTAGAAAGGGGCAAGACTCACTTAACAACAGCCTCCCTTAGCAAGAGAAGACTTCGGGGGGGTGTCCGTTGTGGCCGTAAGCCGAGGACCAAAGCAAATTTCAGCTGAGCTAATTCAACCAACGCAATGATTCACTTAACAACAAGAACAATGAAACGGGCCAAAACTCACCTCACGAACGTTTCGCTTAGCGACATAAATTGCGGGGCTCAATTGTGGGTGGAACTCGACGGGGAGTCCTCGACTTACAACCCCATTCATTTAGCGGCCATTCGAAGTTACAGCCAGGCGGGTGTGTGTGTGTGTGTGTGTGGAAAAAGGCCGTTCCTCGTCCTTACGGCCGTTTCAGGGGTCTCCCTTCAACGGAGTCGAATCAGGGAAGCCGGATTTCACTTAACGACCAGGCGATGCAGTGCCCAAACGCGGCGATTCGCTTAAGGGCCGTGCCAAAGGGAACGGACGTATGAATGTTTTAAGCCAGGAAGGGACAGCCTTCAAGGGATGTCCTAGCAATGCTGGCTTGTAGTAGTCTATAGTGGGGGGGGGGGTTTGCAAATTCCTTCGGGATTCTGGGAACTGTCAACCCCCCCCCCCCGAAGAGAGAGGTGGCCGTAAGTGAGAAGCAGCTGACCCGTTAACGAGCCAATTAAGGTGAAATTGGGACGCCGTCCGTGAGTGGAATTGCTAATGAGAACAGTTAAATATTTCCAACTCGGAGTATTTCGAGAGGATCATTAAGAGCCTCTTTATTCCCCATCTCTCCCGCTGGGGCAAATGCATGCAACTAGCCAGCTTCCCCAATCCTGGTTTGTTGGAGGGGGGGGGGAGGGAAGAGAGAAAAAAAAACCAAGCCAGCATGGACAGCCTGAATGCTAAACCCCGGTTTGCTAAGAGGCACTGCCTCCAAGGATGACGTACAGAGGGGAGTCCGGTCGTAAAGCAAAACCTGGCTTAACGAATGCCGGCTTGCAAGAGACGGGGACGATGAGAGACGTAGCCCAAGGGCAGGCAGCCAGTCCCAAATTGCACCGTTTGTTTGGCCCCTCTTGACCGGGCTGGGAATGATGGGAGCTGGAGTAGGGCCTAAGATTGGGAGTTTCCTGCCTGTTTTTCTAGAGGAAATTAATTTCTTTCTTTCTTTCTTTCTTTCTTTCTTTCTTTCTTTCTTTCTTTCTTTCCTATTTCTTTCTTCTTTCTTTCTCTCTTTCTCTTTCTTTCTTTCTTTCTTTCTTTCTTTCTTTCTCTTTCTTTCTGCCTCGTTTCCCTCCCTCCTTTGCAGGAATTTCTTTCTGCCTGGTTAAATAGATTTAAAAAGCACAATTGTTTCGGTTTTTTTCCCCCCTTCTCTCTCTCCGAGTCCTAGAAATAAAACCGGCTTTATTTTCTCAAGAATTCCAATCTTTTGATGAAGCCCACGCCTTAAATATACCTTGTCTTTCTTCCTCTAATTAAATTTTCTTTCCCTCTCCGCCCTTAAAATTGTCCGGCTCAAAATATCCGTTCGGCCTTGTGTGTTTTCGAGCTCAAACCCAACTCCAAAACAGCGTTTGCAAAAAAATATATATTTATAAAAGCAAATCCTCCCGCTACAATCGAGCCGCAGATTTCTGTTCTTAAGTGAGACATTTGTGATGCGTTTTGTTCCGTTTTACGACCTTTCCTGACGCCGGTGTTAAGAGAATCGCTATGGCCCATCAATTCGGCGCGGGCAAGCCCTCGAATTACGGCCCCAAATATCCGTGCTTGAGTGAGACGTTGGCGAAGTGAGTTTTTGCCTCATTTGACCACATTGCTCGCCATGGTCGCTAAGTGAAGCACTGCAATTATAATGTTAGTCACTCGGTTGTTAAGTGAATCTGGCTTCCACATTGCTTGTCAGAATGTTGTAAAAAGGGGCGGAGGGGTGTCACCTAACCCCAGGACATGGCAACCGTCATAAATACGAGTTGGCTGCCCATTGATTTTGATCATGCGACCATGGGGATGTTGCAACGGTCATAAGTCTGAAACTTTGAACCAGTGGTGGGTTTCTAACCAGTTTACTACTGGTTTGCTGATTGGGGACGCGCCGCGCATTGCTGCACATGCGCAGTTGAGTGAAAACATGCCAGCGACGGCAAAAGAGACCCGGGCCGCCATACCACTATGGTCACTAAACGGACAGTCGTAAGTTGAGGACTGCATTATGAAGTCATGTCATAAAGCCTGTCTTCCGGAGTTTTTGGATTGTCCATCGCTGGGATTTTTCAAGAAAAGTTTTTATCCGATGCAGTACGAAGACTCCCGCCTTGGGGGTTGGACTAGAGGACCTCCGAGGTCCCTTCCAACCCGATGGATTTTTCCAGTCCTTCGAGGAACGGGGAAAGAGGCGAACCTCGATATCTCCTGCCTGGAGTTTTACAGCCACAGTTTTCTCTCTCCAGAGACCAACCCGTACCCCGAAATGATGATGATTTATTTCATGATTTTGAGCCAGATGTGGATTCTAGAGTTCATCTTTCTTTACGGAAGCGTCTTGGGGGGCCGTTTCGGCCTCTTTGGGGTTCGGTCCCATTTCGGGGAGCCACTGGGTCTCTTCAGTTTTGAAGAGCATGCGAACCAGGTCATCGGCTTGGATTCTCTCCTGAAGAAAAAAGAGGGAACGAGGGAGAGAGAGAGAGAGATAGAAAAATATGGGGCGTCCATTTTAATGAAAGATGGACTTCAACTCCCAGAATTCCAGAGCCGGCCTCCATTTTGACAGCCCCTGCGAGGTAGGCCAGGCGGGATTTACAGGAAATGTTGATAAAAGTCAACACAAATTGATTCTAAATTCGTCGATGCCACTAAAACATTAAAAAAAAAAAAACCTGAGGGGAAATTTTTTTAGCGTTGGCCCATTTTTTTCATTTGGAAATCTTTTTATTCAATATTTATGAAGAAAGTAAAATTGCTCAAGAAAAGGAAGAAATGAAAGAAAAATAAAAGAGGGGGGAAAAGAAAGGTGAGAAGAAACAGAAAGGGGGAAAAAGGCCCCCTTTTTTTTAGCCTTGAGAGGAAGAATCGTGGACATTGAGGACTAGCTACTTGTGACCTTCCAATTATGGAAGTGGGGAAGGAAAGAAAAGAAGAAATAGGAAAAAAAAAGGGGGGGGAGCCATTTTTGGGAGTCTTGAGCAAATTTTAAGGAGGCATGGAAAGGAGGAGGAGGAGCCAGGGACGTAGAGGACTAGCGACATGGGACCCTCCAATGAAGAGAGGAGAAAAAAAGAAAGGAAAAAAGAAACAGAAAAGAAAAAAAAAGAGCACATTTTTGAAGTTACAGGCAGAGGAAGTTCCAAAAGCACATTGAGGACTAGATACTTGAGTCCACTCTCATGCCCCCCCCTTTTTTTTTACAGAGGTGAATGCGTGAACTAGATTTTTTTTAAAATGTTTGTTTCAGCAATTAAAAAAAAAAATCTCTTTTTCCTGAGCTTCTCGCAGCAAAAAAAAAAACCCTTTCTCGTCTCTTCTAGAGTTTCATGCTGCATTAATTCCCCCCCTCAAAAAAAAAAAACAAACCAATTTTGGGACGGCTGCCATTTTGACTTTTTTGCCCACCCCGGGGTCCGAGGAGGCCCAGCACTTACTCGTTCACTATGGCGGGGATCCAGAGTAAACCACAAGGCAATGGCGCACCGCTGGCCCTTCGTGACGGCTTTCACGCCGTGGGGGTTTTCCGATCCGGCCGAGAAGCCCACCGCCCGGCCGCACTGCGGCTTCACCTCTGCCTGGAGTGCAAATTTGGGGGGGAAGAGACCCCCAAAAAAACATTTAGTAGATAATCCCCCTCCCCTTTCCCAAAATCCATCAAAGCTGCCTCAGGATTTGCTCACTGTCGAGCTATATTTCTGCGATTAAGGGAGGCATGCGTTCTCGTTTTACGACTTCTCTTGCCACCGTTGTTAAGTGGATCCTTGCGTTGGTCACAATTTGTCACGTGGTCGTTAAAAGCGAATCTGGCTTCCCCCTTTTATGGGGGCAGCAGCAGCTTATGGGGCTTGGTTTTTTCCCCAGGGTCGTGAACGGTCACTAAATGAAACCGTTGTAAGTCGAGGACTAACTGTAAAAAGCGGGGTGCAAATAATAAATTAGAAATTATTGGCTGCCCCCCCATAATAACTGGAAATTCAGAGACTTACGGTGACCGTTGTGGCATCCAACTCGGTGAAATAAAACTCCCCTCCTTCGAAATCTCCGTTTAAGTAAAGGATGGCGCTAGAAAGCAATAAATAACTTTTATTTACGAGGAACACAAAATAAGAATAAACTGGTTTTCCCCCTTGGATTAAGCGATCTTAAAAAGGAGAAGCTTCCAAATCTTTGTGGGGGGGAAAAAAATCAGGTTGTTTAAATGCAGATGGTGAAAATGAGGGGAACAACAATGTAAACGGATGAAAAAGATACTAGTCCTCAATGTTCAAGGCAGATTGAATTGATTGTATCTCGGCTGGCGTGCTGGACCAGCTGCCGTTTCCAAGCAGTCTTCGAGGGCAGCCCCATGTTAAAGGCTCTGGAATAGTCTTATTTTATTTTGCTCCTCTCTGGATTTGGCAGCCCTGCGAGGTTGGCCATGTCTGGAAAGATACTGCATGAAAAATATTGGAATTTTACTATATTTATCTATAATCTTGGCAATTTAAAACCTGTGGACTTCAACTCCCAGAATTCCCTAGCCAGCATGACTACCTGGGGAATTCTGGGAGTTGAAGTCCACAAGTCTTAAAATGGCTGGCTGAGGAATTCTGGGAGTTGGTCCATGTCTTAAAATGGCTGGCTGGGGAATTCTGGGACTTGGAGTCCATAAGTCCTAAAGTGGTTGACTGAGGAATTCTGGGAGTTGAAGTACACAAGTCTTAAAATGGCTGGCTGAGGAATTATGGGAAATTGAAGTCCACAAGTCTTAAAATGGTTGACTAGGGAATTCTGGGAGCTGAAGTCCACAAATCTTAAAATGGCTGGCTGAGGAATTCTGGGAGTTGGTCCACAAATCTTAAAATGGCTGACTGGGGAATTCTGGGACTTGGAGTCCATAAGTCCTAAAGTGGTTGACTGAGGAATTCTGGGAGTTGAAGTCCACAAGCCTTAAAATGGCTGGCTGAGGAATTATGGGAAATTGAAGTCCACAAGTCTTAAAATGGCTGACTGAGGAATTCTGGGACTTGGAGTCCATAAGTCCTAAAGTTGCCAAGGTTGGACTGATGGAGCCCAATATTTTTTCAACCGCCGCAACTTTAGAACGGGTGGACTCCAACTCCCAGAATTCCCTAGCTTTCTGCGGTAGGGGAAGATGGGCGCTTGAGTCACCCAGCCAAACTCACCTGTAGTCCCGGAAGGTGTACGCAGGGGGCTCCTTGACGCACACCATGGCCTCGGCGTTGAGGTTGCAATTGTCGACATGCACGGGATGGCTGGGATCCATTCGATCCTCTTGTTTATCTAGGAGAGAAAGAAAAAGATCCCTTTTGATCCCAATTGGGTCTTCCCCCAAGTCTGGGCATCCTGGGAGTTACGAATCCCGCCCACCTGCCTGAAAGGAGGCCAAATTAAACCCCGCTGGATAAAAAAATAAAATAAAATCAGAAGCTGAAAACTCTGCAGGTTTCTAGTCCTCATGGCGAGCCGGAAATTCATTCTCTGCAAAAGCGGAGCGAGGAAAAAAAATTGGGAGAGAGATTCTTACTACCTTTCTACTTTCTCAACCTGCCGGCTTTTGTGTCTTCCAGGTTTAAAATCAATGGTTTCTTTTTCTCTCCCCCCCCCTTCCCGTTGTTCACCTGCTTACCTGCGATGGCCGTCCGGCACACCAGGTGAGAATAAGAGAAATGCAGAGGGACGTCGAGGCGGAAATAAGACTCCATCACGTGACGGACTTTCTCCGTGGCGTTGTAGTACAGGTAGGCGCTCGGCATGGGGACTCTGCCTTCCTGCCCCAGCTGCGGGCAAGACCCACGCGGACGTTACCCCAGATTCGACACCACGATCTCCCCCCCCCACCGTTCCGGGCGAAGGAAGCCGCGCTCGTTTTTAGAAATCAGTTTAATTTTGAGAATTAAAAAAAAACACAAATCGCCTTCCGGGAGAGCTTTGAATTTTGTCTTTCGAAACGCTGGCCTTCTAGTCCTCATGAAGCCTCCGGTGGTTTTTTTGGGCACGGGGTTGGACTAGAAGACCTTTGAAGGGCCCTCCTGGCCCTGCGTTTCTATGATTTCAGAGCTCCTGAATCCCAGATCTTTGCTTTTTTTTGGGGGGGGGGTGTTTACCTTGAGGGCTTTCAGGACCGTCACCCCATAAAAGGTCTCGCTGGGAGTGTGGGGAGAAGTTTGCCCCCTATAACCATCCCCGGCGGAAGCCGCCACCTGTAATTAAAAAGCGGGAAAATTAAAACGCGACGCCGATAAAATTCGTTCCCGTTTCTTTGCACGGTTGGGAAAAGAAAAATCCAGCGAGGAAACTCCACGTTTTCGGGGTGCAAATTTTAAAAAAAGAAATGAAAATGCCCAAAATAATTAAAAAAAGGAATTTTTTTTTAGTTGACTTTTTTAAAGCTCTTTAGGCAAGCAGAGAAAACAATGCTGCCATCTAGTGGTCAAACCAAACTGCCATGGGCTGATACGGGGAAGTCAGTCCTCAAACATACGACCATCATTGAACCCAGAAACTATACTCACATTTGTCAGGGTTTGTAACGTCCGGCATTCGTCTTCGGAGAGGACCCCGTCCACCACCACGCGCTGGGAGCCGTTCAGCGTCTTGGAGTTCATGGTAACCTTGAGCCCATCGTACCCCAACGGGCCCCCTGCGGATCGGCGGGAAAGAAATCCTCGCGTTACGACGGTTCACTTCGCGACCGTTGCAAAGTTAACCGCAGTACTGAAAAAAAAGGGACCATTTTTCGCACGTACGACTGTCGAATTTTGGGAACAAAATTCAGACACTTGGCGAGTGGTTTCACACTTGTGACCGTTGCTACATCCCGAGGTTGTGTGATCCCCATGTTTTGCGACCTTCGGGGGGTGGGGTGGGGGAGGTGGATTCGCTTAACGACCGTGTTGCTAAACTTAAGTCCATGGGGGAAGCCGGATTTGCTGAAAGGAGTGTGTGACTCGCTTAAGGACCGTGCAATCAGGCACGAATCACTTAGCAACCAGCGAGGGAAGTCCCAGGCTGAATGACGGTCGTAACTCAGGGACCAGCGGTCTGCCTTCCAGCGGCTGTTTCGGATTTGGCATCTCCTCACCTGAATATTAACCTTTCATTCTACCATACAGGTAGTCCTCAATTTACAACGGTTCACTCAGTGACCATTCAAAGTTAAACGGCCCTGAAAAAAGAGGGCCATTTTTCACACTTACGACCATTGCACAACAGCCCCCCGGTCATGTGATCAAAATTCAGGACGCTTGGCAACTGACTCATATTTATGACGGTTGCAGTCGTCACGCGATCCCCTTTTGCGACCAAAGATCAATGCGAAAACAAGATTCACTTAACAACCGCGGGAAGAAACGTCGCATAAAGGGGCTGAATTCCTTGAACCACAGTCTCGCTTAGCATCGGGTATCTGCGGCTCAACGCTGGTCGTTAAGTCGAGAACGATCTGTATTTGCCTGGGGTGTTTTTTCCCCCACCTTCGTGGTCTTTCCGAGTCATTCAGATCCCAATTTGGGGAGCTCACCTTCCCGTACGAATTTATTCATGTCGGACGATTCCTTCGTCTTCTCCTCCACCAGATTCTCGATCTCCTTCATGAGATTACCGATCTCCTCTGAGATCCGGGCCGCTGTTTCACGTTCAACCCTGCAGAGACAGAGAAGGGGGAATCTGTCGTGGCCTGCCAGTGGCCAACAGAACTGGCAGCAGAGTCAGAGAGTGAGGAGGGTTGGGGAGGAACCTGGGCCAGTCCTGGAGTCTGGGGAAGGCTCCGATGAGGGCTCTGTGTCGGAGGCAGAGAGGGGGCCAGGGCCGTCTGACAGTTATCAGCTGCCTTCGGAGTCACATATCAGTGAGGCAGAAGAACAGCTGGAGCCTGTTCCCAGTGTGCGCATATGCAGAGCTGCCAGGGGAAGGGAAGAGCTAAAGAACAGGGGTGGACTTAGGAGTAAGGCCACAGGTGGGCGGTGAATGGCCCCTCCCAGAGGGAATAAAAGAGGAGCGAAAGGGGAGTGGAGTTTGCAAGAGACCTTTAGTTCATTTAATTGGTTTGGAGACTCCTGGCCAAGTTTTGCAGAGATCCGCCTGGCAGCTCTCCAAGACAGATGAGGTCTGTGACCGTAAATCCTCCCTCGAAAGACTTTGCTGGATGGGAAGGAGCAGAATTCACCGCCAATTAACAAAAGGGTTTTTTGTCGGGACCAGGAGTTGGCTTCCGGCTCTCGGGAAGCCTCGGTCAGAACACACGAAACATGTAAACCTGAGTAAAGGCACAGGTGGACGGTGAATGGCCCCTCCCAGAGGGTGTAAAGAGGAGCGAAAGGGGAGGGGAGTTTGCAGGAGACCATTAGTTCAATTCATTAGGATAAAATCTCTTCCTGACTTCTTGCCAATCGAATTGCCGCTACAGCGTGGCGTTTGGAAGATATCGGCTCTCCAAGCCAGATAAGGTCTGTGACTATAAATCCTCCCTCGAAAGACTTTGCTGGACGCGATTTTGGGGAGCCTAGGTGCAGAAGAAGCCGGATCGTCATTCTGCGAAGCGCAAGCGAGCCAGGTACATTTTCCCCTGCAATCCCAAAGAGATTTATTCCGTCCGGCTCATCTCTAGTTTAGCTATGTTATTGCGGTGGTTTTTATCCTGGACAGTCCTCGGATTTACAGCGCCTCATGTATGTTCTTACTTTTGTTTTTCCTGGAGCCTCTTGGGAATCACTTCCTCCGGGGTCCACGTATCCTTCAAAGGAAGAGACGGACGGTAAGAAAAATAGCCGCACCATTCTGGACAACATTCTAGACCAATGTTTCTCAACTATGATAGTTTTAAGATGGGAGGACTTCAATCCCCAGAATTCCCCAGCCAGCAGGCTTTACGATGTATGGACTTCAACTCCCAGAATTCCCCAGCCAGCATGCTTTACGAAGTATGGACTTCCATTCCCAGAATTCCCCAGCCAGCAGGCTTTAAGATGGGTGGACTTCAATTCCCAGAATTCCCCAGCCAGCAGGCTTTAAAAGGGGTGGACTTCAACTCCCAGAATTCCCCAGTCAGCAGGCTTTAAGATAGGCGGACTTCAATTCCCAGAATTCCCCAGCCAGCAGGCTTTACTATGTATGGACTTCAATTCCCAGAATTCCCCAGCCAGCAGGCTTTACCATGTATGGACTTCAATTCCCAGAATTCCCCAGCCAGCAGGCTTTAAGATAGGCGGACTTCAACTCCCAGAATTCCCCAGTCAGCAGGCTTTAAAAGGGGTGGACTTCAACTCCCAGAATTCCCCAGCCAGCAGGCTTTAAGATGGGCGGACTTCAATTCCCAGAATTCCCCAGCCAGCAGGCTTTAAGAGAAATGGACTTCAATTCCCAGAATTCCTCAGCCAGCATGCTTTAAGATGGGTGGACTTCAATTCCCAGAATCCCCCAGCCAACAGGCTTTAAGATGTATGGACTTCAATTCCCAGAATTCCCCAGCCAGCAGGCTTTAAGATGGGCGGACTTCAATTCCCAGAATCCCCCAGTCAGCAGGCTTTAAGAGGGGTGGACTTCAATTCCCAGAATTCCCCAGCCAGCAGGCTTTAAAAGGGGTGGACTTCAATTCCCAGAATTCCCCAGCCAGCATGCTTTACGATGTATGGACTTCCATTCCCAGAATTCCCCAGCCAGCAGGCTTTAAGATGGGTGGACTTCAATTCCCAGAATTCCCCAGCCAGAGCTATTTTTACTTTCTTGGAAAATGACAGATTTGGCTTACCGGATCGATAAAAGGAATGCCGAAGGCGTCATAGGCGAAATAAAGCAATTCCTTCTCTAAAAGACTCTGCCGGTAATACATCTGGACTTTCTACAGCCGCGGGGGGAAAAAAAGCAGAAAAATGCTCAAAATGCGATCAGAGCGATTCGTTTGCCAATCAGCTGACCTCATGGATGCACAAAACGGTGATTTTTTACAACCTTGGCCCCTTTAAGACGCCTGGACTTCAACTCCCAGAATGCTTTGCTGGCTGGGGAACTCTGGGAGTTGACGTCTTAAAGGGGCCAAGTTTGAAAAAAAAACACTGGTCCAGAATGTCGCACAAAACTGGGCGGGAGCTTTGAAAAAAAAGCACGGAATCGTCTCCAATCTTTTGACTCGAGAGAGGCAGCCTTTCCAAGGCTGTAGTCCTCATCGTCTCAGTTGTGACGTTTTTGGCTACCGTATTTAGAACTCGGCTGTGTAAATTCCCTCTTCTGGCTGCAGGATATAAAGGTGACGTTGCAAGGGGATAGAACGAGGCTTGCTGTCATAATTTTATAGCATAAAATATATGATATAATAATAATAATAATATCATTTTTTAAATATCAAGTTAAGGATCTTCTGGCCATTGCTGATATGGGCACAAGGTTCGGCCCTATTTCTCTTTGGAGAAAATTACATTTGGATTCCAGAGGACGGGCCCTGGCACAGGGGCTGGACTAGATGGTCTCCCAGGTCCCCTCCGACCGTATCATCCTATGCTTCAATTTAGATTCTCCTCCTCCTCCTCAACACGGGGCTGGTCTAGATGATCTCCGGATATGCCTTCCACGGCTTTTCACAAAAAGTAACTTTTTATTATTCTACTATGCCTTTTTCTATGGTGGGAAAATACGGAGTTAGATGAGATGTAGCCATAACAACGTTCTTTCTAGAAATCCAAGGTCATCCTTTGTCTTCGCACCTCTGCACCTGACCGGAACTGGATGGGTGGAAGCTGCCAGTGTGGCAGTGGGAGATTGGGACCATGTAATGGACTTGTGGGTGTGGTGGGCAAGATCTTGGACTTTCAACCGGGTGGGGAAAACCGGGAAGCTTTCAGATTTTGGGTTTTCCCAGATGTGCCAACGTGGCTCTCTCAATAAATTGGAACTTTGAGGAATCCTTTGCCTTGGACTCTGATTTAATTTTGGACGCTATTCGGAACCCTGACATTAACCCGAATCTGAAAGCTTCCTACTGCAGCCGCTGGGAGCAGCGCGGCAAGGCGGGGGCAGTGGGTAGGCGTGGGAGAAAACTTGCCTCTCTGGGCCCGATGCCCTCGGCCAGGTTCTCCCCTAACATGGCTGCGTAATAGGCCACATTCTGCTTCATCACGTTGTCGGTCGGGAAGAAGAGCAGGTAGGTTTTCGCGCATTCGACCGCCTTCCCGTAGTGGCCGCCTGTGACGGGGTGGAAGGAGAAACTGGAAATATATCAAAATAATCACAATAATAATCAGAAATTCCTATGTACTCAGATGCTACCTTAAAAGCTCTCAAGTCCTTGGTTAGAACTTGAATTATTAAATTTTTACCAGTCCCAGACTGTAAATCGAATTTGATGGCTGTGATGGTTATAGAAATGGCTGTGTGTGTGTTTGTGTGTGTGTGTGTGTGTGTGTGTGTGTGTGTGTATGTGTATGTACAGTATGTTCCAGCATAATTCCGGAATTGCCTCGAGCAAGTTCAACCAAACTTGGTACACAGAGAACTTGCTCTCTGGAAACAAATACTGTGGGGGTAAGGCGCCCCCTGGCACGCATCTCGGTGTGTGTGTTCTGTTAAGATACAGCCTGTTGTGCCTTAAAATGGCTTCTACTGTGCAGTGCAGTGGAGTTGCCATGGTTAATGGCTTCACAGTACTCCACAAGGGGGCTCCCTCTGGTAACGGGGAAAATCCAACATTGGAAATTGCGTTTGATACAGACATTTCCCCCCTATGAATAAATATCCGGGCAATGCTGGTTATCGGCTAATCAATTATTATTATTAATTATTATTATTATTATTATTATTCCTAGGTCCTTGGTTAGGACTCGAGCTGTTGAGCTACCAACCAGCCCCAAAGGCTGTGAATCTCACCAAAGATTAAAATAATAACAACAACAAAAACAACAATAATAACAACAACATATTAATATATATTCTACTATGCATTTTCTATCGTGGGAAAATGGGAGTTAGATGATATGTAGCTATAACAACATTCTTTCTAGAAAGCCAAGGTCACCCTTTGTCTCTGCACCTGTTACCCCAACAGCTATTAAATCCTTGATTAGGATCTGAATTATTAAGTTTTTAGCAGTCCCAGACTGTGAATCGAATTGAAGATCAAATCTATAATAATAATAACAATAATAACAACAACAACATATTAACATATAATGAGATGCTACCTTAACAGTTCTTAGGTCTTTAGTTAGGACTTGAAGGGTTACGTTTTTAACCAGACCCAAACTGTGAATCGAATTGAAGATTAAATAATAACAACAACAACAACAATAATTTAGGTAATCCTTGATTTATAACAGTTTGTTGAGTGACCAAAGTCACAACGGCACTGAAATATGTGGCCATTTTTTCACACTTACGACCGTTGCAGCATCCCCGTGGTCACGTGATCAGAATTCAGATGATCGCCAACCGACTCGTACTTATGACGGTTGCAGTGTCCTCTTTTTGCGCCCTCCAACAAGCAAACTCAATAGGGGGGAGCCAGACTCGCTGAACGACCGTGCTACTCCCTGAACACCTGCAGTGATTCACTTAACAACCGTGGGTAATGGGGGGCTGTAAGATGGGGCAAGGCTCCCTGAACAACTGTCTCGCTTAACGACACCAATTTCGGGCTCATTTTCTTGTGGTCGTAAGTCGAGGACTACCTGTATTCTCGTTTCTACAGCAGCTCTGGAGGAAATTCAGATATTTAGATCTAGATTAACAGAGTTGGAAGGGACCTTGGAGGTCATCTAGTCCAACCCCCCCCCCAACCCGAGCAGGAGACCCCCATCGTTTCCAACAGATGGCAGTCCAGTCTCTTCTTGAAAGCCTCCAGGGATGAAGCTCCCGCAACTTCCGAAGGCAACTTCTGTTCCATTGAATATAGGATACCAGAGTTGGAAGGGACCTTGGAGGTCATCTAGTCCAACCCGCCTGCTGCGGGAAGAAACCAACATGCCCCGAAACTCCGTTTCAAGGCAGCCCACTTCCCCGAGAGCTCCCTGGAAGATGAAGCGGGGTGCAGTTAACGGGACTCCCCCCCCTTCCCAACCTCCCTCCGTAGCGCCACCTACTGTTGTAATAGGCGAACTGCAGGTAGTTGAAATGGGACGGGAGGAAGTCTTCGATGGGTTTCTCCTGTCCCGCTTCCTGCGCCAACTCCGTCACGCATCCTTGCTTGCAGCTCAGCACTTGGGTGTAATGATCTGCGCCCCCCCGAGAGAAAGAGGATTAACTCACAGGAAGCCATTGTGATCGAGGGTTCGGGCATCGTTTTAACGCAGAGGAGCGTTTTCCCGACTTTTAAGATGGGTGGACTTCAACTCCCAGAATTCCCCAGTAGACTGCGGCTTCCTGGAATCCCTGTGAGGCTATTTGGACTTCAATTCCCAGAATTCCCTAGCTAGGATATATGGATTTTCGACTCCCAGAATTCCCCAGTCAACATGGATGGATTTCAACTTCCCCCTGGAATCCTAAGTATTTTGACTTCGATTCCCAGAATTCCTCAGTCAGCGTGAGTGGACTTCAACTTCCTGAAATGGCTATTTGGACTTCACTTCCCAGAATTCCCCAGCCAGCAGCACGTGTGAACGTCAACTCCCAGAATTCCCTAGCTAGCACACATTGGATTTCGACTCCCAGAATTCCCCAGTCAGCATGATTGGACTTCAGCTTCCTGGAGTCCTTTGACTTCAATTCCCAGAATTCCCCAGCCAGCAGCACGTGTGAACGTCAACTCCCAGAATTCCATAGCTAACACACATTGGATTTCGACTCCCAGAATTCCCCAGACAGCATGGGTGGACTTCAAGTCCCAGAATTCCCTAGCTAGCATGTACAGGTAAGCCCTCAACGTACAAGAGTCAGTTTGGCGAGCAAATTTCTCACTTAGCAACCTAAACGCTGGGCTCGATTGTGGCCGTAACGTGGAGGACTTCCTGTATGGACTTCAGCTCCCAGAATTCCCTTAGCCAGCAATTATTAGTATTTAATAATTTAATAATCTATGCGCCTTCCATTTTCTGGTTGACTTTCAATGTTGTTTCTCCTCTTTAAATGGATTTTCATACACTGGAAGGGAGCATTCGTAATGGATTCAAATGAATAAATGAAGTCCCAGAATTCCCAGGTTACGAGACCTCAACTCCCAGAATTCCCTCTCTCTTCACCCTTTCCACACGAGGCCCCGTTTCATTGTTAGTTAGAAAAGCATCTTGGTTTTAAAATATTAAAAGACCAGTAAAGATTTCCCGTAATGAGCTAAAAAGAGAGCCTCCGTATCCAGGAGCAGAATATCTGAAAACCAGTTTTTTTTTTCCCCCTAAACCTCCGCGGGGTTTTGACCCAGTCAGGCATCCCACATACGTGGCCTTCTCCCACCCAGGATCCCACGGCTTCCTGCCGAGCCTTATGGGACTCGTTGTCCCATAACCTTATGGGACTCGTTGTTCCCTCGCACTCACCGATAAAGGCTTGATAGAAATCGGCGTTGTAATCGAGGTAGTTGTAACCGTCGTAGTTGTACGGCTCTTCGCAGAGGGTCCGGCACTCGGTGTCAGCTACCCAATACTCATCCAGCGCCTTCTCCAGGTGCAAAATGGCTGCCTGGGGGTTCTCCTCCGTGTAGTAACTCACACCCAGGTGGAAATCTTGCTAGAGGGAGAATTGGAGAAGGCAGAGATGGCTTTCAACTCCAGAAAACAAAACAAAATGATCTGAGCATTCCCCACCTATTAATCCTATTTTAAGTAGTCCTCAACTTACGTCAAGACCATCGCAAGGCGGTACGGTCGCTAAGAGAGCCACTCCTTCCTACCACCAGTCGCTGAGCAAATCCAGCTCTGTTTATCAGATTGCTAATGGGGATCATTCACTCGCTGGAATATTGCGACCGTCGTAAAGAAAGGAAGTCCTTAACTTACGACCGCAGCTGAGGCCCAAATTTTACGTTGTTCAGTGAGACATTTGTTAGGTGAGTTTTGCCCCATTTTTACAGGGTGTTTTCTCTTGAAAGTTGTTAAGTGAATCATGGCAGTTATTAAGTGAGTAACAGGGGGGCAGTGTCACGCGATGTGCTTTTGTGACCTTCTGACAAGCAACGGGGGAAGCCCGGCTCGCTTAACAACCGTGTGACGCATTTAAAAACCGCAGCGATACGCTTAACCGCTTTGGCCAGGAAGGTGGTAAAACGGCTCAACGCTCACTTAACGACTGTCGCGCTTAGCGGCAGAAGACCTGGGCTCAACGGTGGTCGTGATAACTAGTCCTCAATGTGCCTTTGTGCTTCTGAAACATCCCGTGACATGTATACATGCGTGCGTGTTTATACGTCCGTGTGCGTGTCGATTAGCAGTAGACTTATATAGCAATAGCAGTAGACTTATATACCGCTTCCTAGGCCTTTCAGGCCTCTCTAAGCGGTTTACAGAGTCAGCATATTGCCCCCAACAATCTGGGTCCTCATTTTACCCACCTCGGAAGGATGGAAGGCTGAGTCAACCCTGAGCCGGTGAGATTTGAACCGCTGAACTGCTGATCTAGCAGTAGCCTGCAGTGCTGCATTTAACCACTGCGCCACCTTGGCTCTTATACACGCACACACAATTTATAAGTTTTAAACCATGCAGAATCGCTTCGGTGAGATTTGGCAGCTTAGGATGCTAACCGACTCAATCGATTCTATGAAATGTATATAAAAAAGATTTTATTCAAGGTAATCAACATTTTTAAAAGCTTCAATTGAATAAGGACACGGCCTGCGTGATTTTCTTTCGCTTTTCAGTTTCTTGTTTTTTTGATAATTTTGCACATTCTTTTTTTCTTTTGCTGCAGTTGCTTTAATGAAAGCAATTATTTTAATTTAAAGGAGAGAGAGAGAGAGGGAGAGAGAGAGAGAGAGAGAGAGAGAAAATGGTGCCTCCCATCGTGACGTGTCCTCACCATGTGGGCCTTCGCCTCCAAATCGACAAAATCCGAATCTTTCACCCCAACCATCATCTGGTAATAAGCCAGGTTCTGTCGCATCTCGGCGTGGTCTGGATTGGCCGAGAAGAAAGTTTGCGCGGCTGCCACGGCCTTGTTCAGCTTGTTGAGCTGATGAAGAAGAGAAATTCACATTTTGGGGGGGGGGGGTTCCCTGAAAATGTGGCTATGGCATCTTTGGAAAGAATGCCACTGCGTTTGGATTAAATGAGGGAGAGAGAAAGAGGATGAGAAAGAGAGAAGAGAAAGAGAGAAGAGAAAGAGAGAAGAGGATGAGAAAAAGAGAGAAGAGGATGAGAGAGAGAAAAGAGGAAAAAAGAGAGAGAAGAGAATGAGAGAAAGACAGAAGAGGGTGAGAGAGAGAAAAGATGAAAGAAAGAGAGAGGGAAGAGAATAAGAGAAAGAAAGAGAGAGGAGGATGAGAGGGAGAAGAGTATGATAGACAGAGAAAGAGAGAAGAGGATGAGAAAGAGAGAGAGAGAAAGAGAGAAGAGGATGATAGATAGAGAAAGAGAGAAGCTGAGAAAGAAAGAGAGAGAGAAAGAAAGAAGAGTATGATAGATAAAGAGAGAAGAGGATGAGAAAGAGAGAGAGAAAGAGAGAAGAAGCTGAGAAAGAGAGAGAGAAAGAGAGAAGAATATGATAGGCAGAGAAAGAGAGAAGAGTATGATAGATAAAGAGAAGAGGATGAGAAAGAGAGAAAGAGTGAGGAGGATGATAGATAAAGAGAAGAGGATGAGAAAGAGAAAGGGTAAAGAAATGAAAAAGGAAGAAAAGAAAAGAGACAGTTGAGGAAGGAATAAGGGGGAGAAAAGAGTGGAAGGCAGAGAAAGATAGGAAATGGAAAAAGAGGACAGAAAGAAGAGTGTGATAAAAAAAAGGAATGAATGACCAGAAAGAAAATAGGAAGCGGAAGGCTAAGGGGGAGAGGAAGAGAGGGAAAGGTAGAGAAGGAGAGAAAATGGAAAGAGAGAGAAAAAAAAGACGTGAAAGAAAAGAAGAAAAGAGAAAGAGGAGGAAGGGGTAAAGGGAAGACAAGGAACCCGGAATGCTGAGGAGAGAAGGATAGAAAATGGAAAAAGGAAGAGAGGAAGAGAGTGAAAAGAAAAAGGAAGGAATGGCCAGAAAGAAAAGAAAACAGGGAGCCAAAGAAGAGATAAGGAGGAGAGGAGGAGACATTGCGGAGAGACGATGGAAAAAGAGAGAGTGAGAAAAAAGAAATGGAAAAAAAAAGAGAAAACGGATAGAAAGAAAGGAAGAGGGGCGGGGAGATTTGATCTGAAACTTTCCACTTGGGGCATTGACAGATCCCCCTCCCCAAAACCAGCCGAAGACCCAACAACCCCCCCTCGAGGGAGAGAAACTCGAACCCACTCCCTTCCCATCTCCCTCCATCCTTCCTCTTCCAAGCGTCCGGCGCAAAGACGGCCGGCGCCGAGACCCCGCGGAGAGCGGGCGCAGCCCCTTCGAGCGACGTGGCACACGGGGGGCGGAGAGCGGAGCGGGCGGGGCTCCCACGCACCCCCCCTCCAAAGTTTCCGCTCCCCCTTCCCACCCATGGCGCGCATGGGGTCGCCGGCAGCCCCTTCCCCAATTGGGGCCTTTGGATCGCGGGAGGGGGGTAAGAAAAGAGTAAAAAAGATGCCAAGGGGGCAGAAGGCGGCTTTGGATCGCCAAGGGGGCAGAAGGCGGGGGGGGTGGTACCTTGGGGGAAGGCCCGCCCCAGCGCCCCCCCCCCAATTCCCCCCGATTTGGATGGCAGGCGGGCACAGCAGTAAAGCGGCGCAGGGAGGGAAGATGAAGATGATGCCAAGGGGGGGGGCAGAAGGCGGTGCCAACCGTGGAGGGGCACCTTGGGGAAAGGGGAGACCCTCCCCAGCTCGCCCACCCCCCAAATTTACCCCCTTTCCCCGATTTGGATCGCAAGGGGGCACAGCTGTAGAGGAAAGAGGCGCGAGGAGGGAAGAAGAAAACGATGCCAACCGGGCAAAAGAGGATGCCAGCCGAAAGCACACTGGGGGGGGGCGACCCTCCCCAGCTCGAACCCCCTCCCCAAATTTCTGCACAGCAGTAGAGGGAAGGGGGGCAAAGCAATAGAAGGAAGAGGCACGGGAGGGAAGGGGGAAAAGATGCCAAGGGGGCAGAAGCCGGTGCCAACCGAGGGGGACACCGGGGGGGGGGGCGACCCTCCCCAGCCCACCCACCTTGAAATAGGCCACTTGCAGGTAGTTGTAAGGGCTGCGCTTGCGGAACTCCAGCTCCGCTTCTTCGCCCAGCTGGTAGCGGGACGGGCCCTCCGGCAGGCAGCGGCGCAGGCAGGCGGCGCGGCGCAGCAGCTGCTGGAAGAAGCGCAGGTAGCGCGGGTCCTGCGCGGGGTCCTCGGCCGTGTGGTTGGCCGCGCAGGCCGAACGGCAGCTAACCAGGCGCTCCCGGTGCGCAGCCCGCGCCCGCAGCGCCCGCTCCATCTGCAGGATGACCCCGGGCCAATCCCCACCGTTGTACGCCTCGATCCCGGCCGCGAGGAGCTCGTCGGCCGGGCGGAGCTGCTCCGCCGCCGGGCGCGATCCATCGGTGGGGCTCAGGATCGCGCGCAGGAGCAGCGCAAGTAGCAAGCGCGGCATCTCGGCCGAGCGAAGCGAGGGCGCACAATGCCCGGGCTGGCAGTCTGGAGCCACGCCCACTCCTTGGCCACGCCCTCTCGCTCTGAGCACCACGTGGCGATGGGGAAAACTCTCTCCCTCTCTCTCGGGTGGACTACAATTCCCAGAGTTCCACAGCCGGCCATGCTGGCTGGGGAATTCTGGGAATCGTAGTTCCAGCCCTCTTAAAGAGGCTGCAGTGTTTGAAAACATATTTTAAGGTCCTAGTAGAGTTTCTCTACCTTAAGTCGCTTTGAGCTGAGCAGGAGAGGGGTGGGGGAGTCTGTAGGATTCTGGGAGTTGAAGTCCACCCATTTAAAGCAGTCTTGGGGAAGAAACATTGGTTTAAAAGACTTGGGACGCTTTTAAAAAAAATCAAAACTCTTTTTAAGTTGAAACGTACCTTTTTCTCTGCGGGATGGTCCTTTAGTAGAATAGAATAGAGTAGAGTAGAATAGAATAGAATAGAATAGAATAGAATAGAATAGAGAATAGAAAATAGAATAGAATATAGAATAAGAGTAGAAAATAGAATAGAAAATATAATAGAAAATATTAAACATAGAATATAGAATAAGAATAGAGACTAAAATAGAATAGAATAGAAACTAGAATAGAATAGAGAATAGAAAATATAATAGAAAATATTAAACATAGAATATAGAATAAGAATAAACACTAAAATAGAATAGAATAGAAACTAGAATAGAATAGAGAATAGAAAATATAATAGAAAATATTAAACATAGAATATAGAATAAGAATAGAGACTAAAATAGAATAGAATAGAAACTAGAATAGAATAGAGAATAGAAAATATAATAGAAAATATTAAACATAGAATATAGAATAAGAATAAACACTAAAATAGAATAGAATAGAAACTAGAATAGAATAGAGAATAGAAAATAATAAGAATAGAATATAGAATTAGAATAGAAAATAGAATAAAATAAAATAAAATAGAATTTTTTTATTGGACAATTGCGGTTGAACACAGAAGGAATTTATAGAATAGGTGAGAAGACAGAGTTGGAAAGGATCTTGGAGGTCTTCTAGTCCAACCCCCCAAGGATAACTATCTGTTTTATTTTCCTAATTTTAATATAAATAGCTTTCACTTTTTTTTGCTTAAATAAATTCTTAGATTCAGCCATGCAAAAAGTTTTACATTTAACACACAGGGATGAAATTCATTGCAATAGTCTCCCTATTCTATCTTTATTAACTCTATTCTTTGTCTACCTCTGAAACTTTGCTATCTCTATACTCTTGGTAGGACACAGGGGCTCTTGCCCCGCCTTTTCCTCACCGGGCGACGTCCGATTGGCAGGTGCCCCGCGGGCCCCGCCGCCTCCCAGAACGCAGCGCTTTGCTCACCGGTCCAATGAAAAACCTTCCCCGATCCTTCCGTCCCGCCCTCTTACTGAGACGCGAGGGCAGGCCGTCCAATGGGAGAGTCGAGTGGGCGGGGCCAATGCCGCCCCCTAGCATGGCGGCCAGAGAAGGAGGGGATTTCGCGGCAGCTCCGGTTCCTCCGCCGGAGAGCTCGGCGCTGGTCCGGCGGGGGGGTTCCGAGGGTCTCCAGCTGACCCCCGCCGCTCGGAAGTCGCAGCCGTCGGATCTGGTGGCTTTAGCCGAGCAAGTGAAGGAGGTGAGCGAGAGTGCCTCTGGGCATGTGCAGAGTGCCGAACGACCTCAGCCCCCGGGGGTGTCCAGAGTGACCCCAGGGGACACCTGGCTGCTTAGGACGAAGAAATCCCAACGATAGGAGAACGTTATTCGGGGTTAATGAAGAAAAACTGCAATATTATGAATATAATACACGAGAGCCCCCCCCCCCCTTCTCCCCGTTTTTAGGGAATTTCTGATTACCTGGCTCTTGTCCCCCCAGGTATTATGGGCCTCTCCGCTGAGGCGTCTTTTCTTATGTGCTGGCTTGCCATTTTACATGTTAGTTTTCTATTTATATATTAGTTATTTGGTTTTTTTAGAATATTATTATCAATATTATTATTAATAGTAGTAGTTTTATTATTATTAGTTTTATTATTATTATATACATGGGTTATGTCATATATTAGTTGTTTGGGTTTTTATATTATTATTATTATTATTATTATTATTATTATTATTATTATTATGCAATTGTATCACAGCGGCCAGTTGTTTCGCCGGATTTGGCATTGGTTACTAGTTATTATTATTATTACTTATTATTACTTATTATTACTTATTATTATTATTATTATTATACATGAGTATGTCATATATTAGTTGTTTGGGTTTATTATTATTTTATTATTATATTATTATTATTAATGTTATTATTATTATTATTTTATTATTATATTATTATTATATACATGGGTATGTCATATATTAGTTTGGGGTTATTATTATTTTATTATTATTTTATTATTAATGTTGTTATTATTATTATTTATTTTATTATTATTACTATATACATGGGTTATGTCATATATTAGTTTGGTTTTTATCATTATTATTTTTATTCATATAATATA
The DNA here is from genome assembly GCF_051295495.1 of Thamnophis sirtalis. Taxonomy (NCBI): domain Eukaryota; kingdom Metazoa; phylum Chordata; class Lepidosauria; order Squamata; family Natricidae; genus Thamnophis; species Thamnophis sirtalis. The sequence goes on from NW_028261395.1 coordinate 45,655,900, forward strand.
CATGAGTATGTCGTATATATTAGTTTGGTTTTTTTAACATATTACTTTATTATTTTTTATTATTGTTATATGTCATATAGGTGGGTATGTCATATAATATATGTGGATCTATACATAATGTTTTATTTATTTAGAAAAGAATATAGAGAAGAGAAATAGGAATAGTTGGAAGGGCCCGTGGAGGTCTTCTAGTCCAACCCCCTGCGGGTCTTGTCATGTTTATGTAGTGTAAAATTGGAGGTGGTGATCCTTTAAGTCTTAAAAAGTTTAAGAGCTGCATGCAAAGACATTTCATTTTACATTCAAGGTGGCACTAAAGTTTCTTCTTGTTCCTCCTCCTTCTCTACTCCTTCTGCTCCTCCTCTTCTTGTTCTTGTTCTTCTTCGCCTCCTCCTCCTCCTCCTCTTCCACTGTTCTCCTCCTCTTCCTCCTCTTTTTCTCCACTTTTATTCATTAAACATGAAACTCAGGAAACTGAGCATGATCAATCAACCATGTCAGTGATATTTGTGGTGCATTTCTAAACGCTCAGTTGACATAAAAGTTTATAATAATAATAGATTATTATTAATTGATTTTATCTTCAATTCGTTCTATTAACAGCCTGGGATAGGTTAAAAACAATTGAAGTCCTAACCAAGGACCTGTTGTTGCTGCTGTTATTAAATTATTTTATATGCTGCCCCAAGTTGCTGTTTCAGAGGCCTGCCTTTTGTCTCCCCAGGCGGACGAATTTGTCCGAGCGAATGCCTGCAACCGGTTAACCGTCATTGCAGAACAAATCCGATATTTGCAAGAGCAAGCCAGGAAGGTAATGCTAGTGGGCGCGACGCTGTTCCCTTCCCACCAAAGGGGCGGTCCCTATTTTCCCTACTTCCATTTTTACGCGCTTTCAAACTGCTAGGCTTGGCAGAAGCTGGGACAAGTCGGGGGAGCTCACTCCGTTACGCGGACGTGCTAGGGATTCGAACCGCCTAACCGATTGACAAGCTCAGCGTCTTAGTCACTGAGCCAATTTCAATTTTCAATTTTAATAGATTTGTATGCCGCCCAATCCCGGAGGACTCCGGGCGGCTTACACAAAAACAGTTTAAAAAAGAAAATATTAAAAGATTTAAAATATAAGACAGAACGAATTAAAAAAGGACACAACATGCACTCGATCTTGGTGGGGCTGAAGGTCAGTCAAGATCAGCAGCCCCAGGGCCTGCCGGAACAGCCAGGTCTTAACAGACTTTCGGAAGGCCGACAGAGTGGGGAGGGTTCGGATTTCAGGGGGTAGATCGTTCCAGAGGGCTGGGGCTGCTACAGAGAAGGCTCTCCCCCGAGGAGCCGAAAGTCGACATTGTGTAGTCGATGGCACCCGGAGAAGGCCCACCCTGTGAGATCTTATTGGGCGCTGGTAGGTATGTTGCAGGAGGCGGTCACGGAGATATCCAGGTCCTAGGCCCGTGGCACGACAAAACTGCGCTCAACTAAAGCGCGCCCGATTAAACCGCGTCGCTGACATCATCAACAGGGCGACAACAACGAGCGTGGAGAAAGAAGGGCGCTTTAAATAGTGCTTTGAAAGCAAGCCGATTCAAGTTAAGGTAAGGGTTAGGTTTAGGGTTAGGTTTAGGGTTAGGTTTAGGGTTAGGTTTAGGGTTAGGTTAAGGGTTAGGTTAAGGGTTAGGATTAGGTTTAGGGTTAGGTTAAGGGTTAGGTTTAGGGTTAGGTTAAGGGTTAGGGTTAGGTTTAGGATTAGGTTTAGTGGGGTTAGGTTTAGGTTTAGGGGTTAATTTTAGGTTTAGCGTTTACAGCGTGCTTCTGTCTCCACGCTGTTGTCGCCCTGTGATGACGTCAGCTACGTGGTTTCGTCGAGCGCCCTTTAGTCGAGCGTTGTTTTGTGGTGGAACCCCTAGGCCATGTAGGGCTTTAAAGGTGATAACCAGCCCCTTGAAGCGTGTTCGGAGACCAATAGGGAGCCACCCCTTATTACAGTTATAATTACTATGTATATGTAAATGTTAGAAGTTATAGCATTATTACTATGTACACATTATTATTATTATTGTTATTAGTATTGTGTATAATATACATTGACCCAGACAATTCACTGTTCAGCAAGCACTTATGGATGTTAGAGGGAAAAAAACATAAAATTGCCCAAATTTTTTTTATACAATTTATTAAACAAACAACACACACAAAAAACAATCATCTTACATTACCTCTTTTGTAGAAAGTGTATGAATTGGTTACAATTAGCTTTCGTACACAGTTATTACTAACATTCATATCAAATGTCAAAGTTCTTAATGAGTCTTACTTTCAACATATCATACTTCTCATTTGACTGAAATAGCTTTAGTGCCCTTTTGCCCAGAATAATCCATAGTTAAAAACAACGGTTCCACCACAAAACCGCGTTCGACTAAACCGCGCTCGACGAAACCGTGTAGCTGACGTCATCAACAGGGCGACAGCAGCGCGGAGACAGAAGCACGCTGTAAACGCTAAACCTAAAATTAACCCCTAAACCTAATCCTAAACCTAACCCTAAACCTAATCCTTAACCTAACCCTTAACCTAACCCTAACCCTTAACCTAAACCTAACCCTAACCCTTACCCTAACCCTAACCCTTAACCTAACCCTAAACCTAACCCTTAATCTAACCCTAAACATAACCCTAACCCTTAACCTAACCCTAAACATAACCCTAACCCTTAACCTAACCCTAAACCTAATCCTAACCCTTAATCTAACCCTAAACATAACCCTAACCCTTAACCTAACCCTAACCCTAACCCTAACCCTTAACCTAACCCTAACCCTTAACCTAACCCTAACCCTAACCCTTAACCTAACCCTTAACCTAACCCTAACCCATAACCTAACCCTAAACCTAATCCTAACCCTTAACCTAACCCTAAACCTAACCCTAACCCTTAACCTAACCCTAAACCTAACCCTTAACCTAACCCTAAACCTAAACCTAATCCTAACCCTTAACCTAACCCTAAACCTAATCCTAACCCTTAACCTAACCCTAACCCTTAACCTAACCCTAAAGCTAACCCTAAACCTAACCCCTACCTTAAGTTGAATCCGCTTGCTTTCAAAGCGCTATTTAAAGCGCCCTTCTTTCTCCGCACTGGCTGTTGTCGCCCTGTTGATGACGTCAGCGACGCGGTTTAATCGGGCGCGGCTTAGCCGAGCGCGGTTTTGACGGGTCACGAAAAACAACCACCACCTTAATGGCATTTCATTAATTATTACAAAGTCATCCAAAAGCCTTAAAATTGCCAACAAATTTTTTTTGATGGGAAGATGTTTGATGGGAACTTTGAGCTATTTTTGTGCACCGAGTATGTCCTTGTTTTCTAACATGTAGGTTCTGGAAGACGCTAAAAGAGACGCCGATCTCCACCACGTGGCCTGTAACTTTGTGAAAAAACCTGGAAATACTTATTACCTGTACAGGAGAGAAAGCGGACAGCGTTATTTCTCTTTGCTTTCCCCAAAGGTATTTGTAACCTGAAAAAAAATTGGCACCAGAAACCCTGGGTGAAAAGAAACACAATTCCCTGCCCCAAAATTCTGTTTATAGGAAAGAGAAATCCTGGTATCTCTCTAAAAATTAGTGACAGTTCCAACTTACAACGGTTCCACCACAAAACCGCAGAGGACAAAATCGCGCTCGACGAAAGCGCGCATTTGACGTCATCACAGCGCGACGAAAACATCGCGCTGTGATCGAAAAATGTAAAAATAAAGCAAAAACCTTACCCTAACCCCCCCAAACCTAACCCTAAACCTAACCCTTAACCTAACCCTAAATCTAACCCTAACCCTTAACCTAACGCTAAACGTAACCCTAACGCTCTAAACCTAACCCTAACCCTTAACCTAACCCTAACCCTAAACCTAACCCTTACCTTTATGTGAATCGGCTTGCTGTAATTTAATTTTTATTTCAATTTTTCGATCTTTTTCGTCGCGCTGTGATGACGTCAAATGCGCGCTTTCGTCGATCGCGCTTTTGTGGACCGCGGTTTTGACGGGTCACGACTTACAACGGCATTGAAAAAATCTTTTTTCACACTTAATGCCATTGTAGCATTGGCGGCTGCAGGGTTCCGGTTTTAACGTGATCCCCTTTTGCCACCTGACGAGCAAAATCCGGGGTCACTTAACAAGCGTGTCACTAATTGAACAGCTGCAGTGATTCACTTAACACATGTGGTCGTAAGTGTGAGAAGAATCAAGTCAATTTTCCCCCGCCTCCCCAGTGCCTTTCTAACTTTGAATGGTGACTCCACAAACGGTTGCAAGTCAAGAATTAACCTGTATAAGAAAAGAAAGACGAAAAAAATTGACGAAGAGGAACGATATACTTAAGGCATTATGGAAAAAGGAAGAGAAAAGAGAACATTGGTATACAATAATATAGCAATAGCAGTAGACTTATATACCGCTTCATATGGCTTTCAGCCCTCTCTAAGCAGTTTACAGAGTCAGCATATTGCCCCCAACAACAATCCGGGTCCTCATTTTACCCACCTCGGAAGGATGGAAGGCTGAGTCAACCCTGAGCCGGTGAGATTTGAACCGCTGAACTGCTGATCTAGCAGTCAGCTGAAGTAGCCTGCAGTGCTGCATTTAACCACCGCGCCACCTCGGCTCGAGGAACTCTTCTTAGGCAGAACAAAAGTTCTTCCCATAAATGGAATTCTGTGCCTGGGACAGAAATAATTAGTTCATATTTACTATACACATTACAATGATCAGTGTCCAGTGAAAGATTTAATCGTTTCTTCTGAATAATTGACAGGTGGAATAAAATACTTCCCAGCCTTTTTCTTACGAAAAAAATTAAAATCTCTTCCTCTATTTATTCCCCCACCAGGCCTTAGGTTAGAGTGAATGGCCGTTCTTCTTTAATTGTTAATTGTTTTAATCGTAGGGTACACTTGATTTTATTGTGTTCCCCTCCAACGAAATAAAATTGGGTGGTCTTATAAATGTCTTAAGGGACGCGGTGGCTCAGTGACTAAGGCGCTTTGTCGGTCAGGAAGGTCGGCCATTCGGCTGTTCGAACCCCTAGCATCACCGCATAACGGAGTGAGCTCCCGTGACTCGTCCCAGCTTCTGCCAACCTAGCAGTTCGAAAGCACGTAAACAATGCAAGTAGAAAAATAGGAACCACCTTTGGTGGGAAGGGAACAGCGTTTGATGCACCTTCGGCGTTGAGTCATGCCGGCCACATGACCAACGGGGATGTCTTCAGACAGCGCTGGCTCTTCTGCTTTGAAAAGGAGATGAGCACTGCCCCCTAGAGTCAGGAACGACTGACAGAGATGTACAAAGGGAACCTTTACCTTTATAAATGTCTTAAAGAAATAAATGGTTGTTCTGATTTAGGCTTCCCCAAAGAGCAGGAAGGAGATTCCTGGTCCCAACAAAACCCCTTTTATTAAACAAATGTGAATCCCTCTCCTTCACATTCAGCCAAGGCCTGGCAAACAGTTTTTCAAAGGAGTATTTATGACCACAGACCTTATCTAGCTTGGAAAGCTGCCAGGTCAATATTTCCCAAATGAGGTGCTGTGCAAGGAAAGACTTGGCACAAAGTCTCTTGAGATTCACGGACAGATCTTCACACTCCTGAAACAAATGAATGAATGGTTTCCTGCAAAAGCCCCCACTCCCCTTTAGGTCCTCTTTTATCCCTTCTGGGAGGGGCCATTCACTGTCCGCCTGTGGCCTTGCTCCCAAGTCGGCCTGATTTCTGAGCTGTTCCCTTCGTCTGGCCACTCTGCGCACACTGGGAACAGGCTCCAGCTGTTCTTCTGCCTCACTGATCTCTGACTCCAAAGGCAGCTGATAACTGTCAGATGGCCCTGCCCCCCCCCCCTCTGCCTCCGACACAGAGCCCTCATCAGAGCCCTCCCCAGACTCCAGGACTGGCCTATCTTCCTCCCCAACCTCCTCACTGTCTGTCCGCTGGCGGGCTGCAACACTCCCTTCTGTTCCTTCAAAAACCCAACTTTGACATCCATCAAGGGTGAGGAGAGAAGATGTTTTGCATCTTGTTATCTTCTCCCAGCTTTTTCATGGCTACCTGTTAAAGAGTTTAGTCTTCTTTCCATTTCATTTGTAGTCCCATTCCTTTTACCGGAAGAATTTTGAGAAAAGCGGGCTTGGCGTACTGTTGTTTTTCGGGGATTAACACGCTCCATTCTCCCATTCCTCTAGGAGTGGGGGGCTAACTGCCCCAGCGAGTTCCTCGCCGGGTACAAGCTGCAACACGACCTCTCCTGGACCCCTTTGGACGAGGCGGAGAAGCGGGAGGCCGAACTCAACATCCTGGAGAAGCTGCTGGACCAGCAAGCCGTTCTGGCTCCCTGCGGCGAACCCAACTTCCGCGGCCTTACGATGTGATGGCGGTTTTGTTTCCCACCACGAAATTAAGGGGACGTCCGGTTCTCCTCTTCGCAAACCGTTTTCTCCCGGCTGGTTTTTAGAAACAGACGGGGGACAGAACGACTGGAGGACGACGTCCTCTTCAATACTCATTTGGAAATTTTTCACTGATTTTTTTTTTTAATCGGGTGGATTCCACCATCCTTGCGGTTTTAGCCATTTAGCGACGGGACAGCGGCCCGAGAAAGTCATTTTAACCTCATTCCGTGTCCCCTCCTGCAAGGGGCAGTCCTAATTAAGACCATCTCTCCTCTTCCCCCCCCCCCCCTCAAGCTGGGAATCTTCCTGCTCTTAATCAGGGAGGGTAAGAGGTGGCAGGGCCCCTTGGAGGTCATCTAGTCCCACCCCGTTCCCAGGGATAAAATCCACCACCACGAATGTGACCGAACTCCGTGGGATAACAATGCACCATTAATTATATATCTTGCCTTCCCAATGAATTATTTATTAGAATGAAGATGTTTTTTTTCTTTTCATTTTCCCAATAACCCCGTGAGGTAGTTTGGACTGAAAGAAAACCACAGAGTTCTTTTTTTAAAAAAAAAGTATTTATAATCAGAGGAAGGAGATTTAACTAATAGTTTTATTTATCTAGGCATTCCTTTGCATTGAAGGTAAAATTCTCTACTTAAAACAGATTTATTAAGAATGTTTAACACGGGGAATGTTTGAATGTCTGGTATGAGACAGTAATTTTTGGTCCAAAGTTTGGATATTTTTTAAAAAATTAAGAACCTGAAAATGAACAGAAACAAGTTGAAGCAGAACAAAGAAACAAGGAAAGAGAAGGGAAAAATAAACACAAACATGCAACGAGAAACAATTAAAAAAACAACGCAAAGAAGTTTCCGATTTCCTTTACAGCAAAAATGATCACAAAATGATCTTGAGGATTACAAAAAGGCTCCCTTTTTTCCATTTTTTTCCTCCTAGTCGTCAAAATCCTGAGTGTATTTTTTTTTCTTGCTTCATGCGAAATGAAAATGACTTTGGGCCTGTCCCCCCCCCCCCATCTCCACTTCGCAGGGTTGTTGTTGTCAATGGGAAAATAGGAGGAGGAAGAACTACTAGATATGTTCACCGCCTTGAATTATTTATAACAGTAATGGAATTAAAAAGTCTAATAAAAATAAAACAACTTTTGAGCATCCCTGTTTGGAAATTGAAGGTTAAAAAAATGATACACCCTATAAATTTTATTGATCTATATCTATCTCTTTATCTATCTATCCATCCATCCATCTATCTTTATCATCTCTGTCATCTATATCTCTTTATCTATCTATCTCTTATCTTCATCCATCCATCTTTATCTGTCCATATCTCTTTATCTATCCAGCCATTTATCTACCTCTTATCTTTAACCATCTATATATATCTCATCTATCTATCCATCCATGCATCCATCCATCATATTTATGTCTATATATCTATATATCCATCCATCTATCTCTTATCTTTATCTATCTGTCTATATCTCTTATCTTTATTCATCCATCCACGATCTGTCTTTCTGTCCATCATCTCTATATATGCCTATGCCTATCCCTACCCTCCTCTCTATGCCTATCCCTCTCTCTCTTTCTGTGTGTATGTATATGTATGTATATATATGTACATATATGTGTGTATATAATATATACACATACAGAGACATGTATATATGGTAGCCTTTGTATCATACTTGTGAGTGTATATACGTGTGTATATGCACACATACACACAACATACATGTATATACATAGAGACACTTTCCTGTCTGTGTACATATAGGTGCATATTTATCATCCATTCATGATATATGTATAGAGGCATATGTATATACACTCATGTATACATGCAGGCATGTATATGCCCATAAAACATGTATATACACAGGCATACATGCAGATACACGTGTGTGTGTATATATATATATACACACACATGTACAGAGAACCTGCATACATGTATGTAGCCTATGTGCGTGCGCATGCGCGTACACAGACACAGAGACGCGGGCCTCATTAAGCCGCCCCGCCCTCCCTCTCAGAGCCAGCGGTGGGCGGGGCCTCCTCCGAGCGTGCCCTCCCTGAAGCCCCGCCTCTGCAGGGACGCGGTGACGTAAGCGCGCCCGCCCGCCCTTGCTGCCCAGGCGAGGAGACCCCGCAGCGAGCTGCCAACGCCCGGCGGAGCAGCGCTGTGAGGTAAGAAGGCGGCGGCAACGACGGGATTCTCGGCCCGGTCGGCTGAGGTGGGGGGGGGGGGGAAGGAAGGACGGAAGGCCGGCAGGAGGGCGAAGGCCAGCCGGGCGTCCTCTCTCTCTGCGGTGCGTCTCCCGACGGGGGAACGGAGGCTCCGTCCTTCTCCCTCCGCCGCCTCAGCCTTTTGTGGGGGAGGGGAGCTCGGCCCTCTCCTGAGGGGGGAGGAAGGAGGGGGAGGGGCGCGCTTCCTGGGAGGGGGAGGGGGACGCCGGCTCCTGTGTCTTTTGGGGGGGGGGACGGGGGCGACGACGACTACAACGCCCATCCTCCCCGGGGCCTGGCCCCGCGCTGGGACGGGGATGATGGGAGCCGGGGTACCCCGGTTGGGGAAGAGCGGGAGGGAGGGGGGGACTTGCTGCCCTTCGTTTCCCTCTCCCGCCCGCTGCCAGGTGTGTCCCCCCACCCTCCTCACAGCGGGGCGGCCGGGGAGGATGGGCGTTGGAGTTCGGGGAGGGAGGGGGAGCAACCCGTGTGCGTTTTGTGGGGCGAGGAGACGCCCCTCCAAGGTGGGGGGAGGGAGGTAGAAGGGGGGGGGGTCTGGCTGTGACTCCCCCTCTCCTTTTTCCCCTCCCCGACGGCTCCAGGAAGGGGGCGAAGGGGCCCGGAAGACCATAGAGAGCAGGGCCTCGGGAGGGATCGGCCTCTTCCGGTGCTGGCGGAGGGGGGGGGAAGAATAGGGGAGGGGTCCTGGTCCTCCCAACTGCTTTCCCAGCGTCCTTGGCGGCGGATGGGAAAGGCCTCCTTTCCTCCCTTTTTTCTCCTCCCTCTTTCTTTCTTTCCTCTCCTTTCCTTCCGTCTCTCCCTTCCCCTTTCCTTTCTCATTTCTTCTCTTTTCCTTCTTCTTCCCTTCCTTCCTTTGATTAAACCCTCCCTCCCTTCCTTATCTCTTTTCCTTCCCTTCCTTCCTTTTCTCTCCTCCCTTCCCCTCTCCTTCCTTCCCTCATCTCGTCTCCTTTTCTTCTGCACTCCTTCCCCTTTCTTTCTCATTTCTTCTCCTCCTCCCCTTCCTTCCTTTGCCCCTCTTCCTAAACCCTCCCTCCTTTCCTTCTTTCCTCATCTCTTCTCCTTCCTTTCCTCTCCTCCCTCTTCCTTCCCTTCTCCTCCCTTCCTTGTCCCTTCTTTCCTCTTCTCCTTTTCTTCTCCTTTCCTTCCTTCCTTCCTTATCTCCTTCCTTCCCCTTTCCTTCCTCATATCTTCTCCTTTCCTTCCCCTCTCTTCCCTCCCTCCCTAATCTCTTCTCCTTTTCTTCTGCTCTCCTTCCTTCCCCCTTCCTTCCTCATCTCCATTGCTTCTCTTTTCTTCCTTCCTCCATGTTCCTTCCCCTCCCTCCCATCCCTTTTCTTCCTTCCTGTCTCCTTCCTTTTCCAATTTTCTGGGATTCTATGATTTTAATTTGCTTTAAAGCAATTAAGGCTGGCTGGGGAATTCTGGGGGTTGAAGTCCAGAAGAAAACCTCCAAGGTCCCTTCCAACCCTAGAATTCTAAGATGGAAAACTGGCCACCAACACTTGCAAAGATGGGGCTGGTTCAGGATGTTTAGGAAAAGGGGGCAGGTTGGGGGGGATTTTGCCCATTTCCGCTGGGCTGCACCCTGAGCCCAAAGGCAACCGAGCTCAAAGTCTCCCCATTAAAATCTTAACAGGTTTAAACATGCACAAAGTGCTGGGAATCCAGTTCAGGGCTCGCTTGCCTTGAACGAGAATGTTAGTCATAAGGTTTTTTTCTTTTGCGCTGGGGCAATTAATTAAAACTCCAATTAATTTATGCTGGAAATAGCCTGACCAATACAGTTCTGTAGGTATGTTGCATATACCCAGAATGTAATGGCCTCCTACCTCAGGGCTCTCTCCAAACCTGGCCATCTTAAGACTTGTGGAGTTCAGCTCCCAGCCAGCCATGCAGCCAAATCCACAAGTCTTAAAAGTTGCTAAGTTTGGAGGCTGCCTGGTGGGAGATCCCTGACTGGTACTTTGGACATATTTTCTTTCTATCTGGATGGCAGCATTTGAGTGATTGGTGGGGAGCTTTGCTCCTTTCCCCCATTCAAATTTACCTCTGGCAGGTCTTTTGTGGCTTTTGAACTCCAGTGTCTCAAGGATGGGTGTGGAGCATTGAATTTCATAGGTTGAAAAAGGCAGGATTTATACCATGTCTTCACTAACTTGAATACCTTGCATGATATTTCCCAAAATCAGAAGGAAAGGGATTATAAAAGCTAGTTAGACCATCTCTGATTTAAATAGCACTATACGCTACATTAGGGAAGATCCCCCCCCCCATTTTAATCCAATAGAATTTGTTTTCTTGGTCTAGGCTAAAGAATAACTAATGCCTTTAATTTAGAAATAATTCAGCATAAATACAGATTATACAGTTATATACCAGTAACTGGTATTTAAGCAAGCCAGTTATGGGAATCATAAAAGTGGATTCTCTTATGTAATGATATAGTGGGTGTTGAATCAGAGCATTTTTTAAACGATTAGTTTTTCTACTTATTCAAATGGAAATTGGCCACCTGTAATGTGGAAATGATAGTCCTTTAATGATTACTTAGATGTATATAATATTTGTAGACAGTTCAGTGACGTCTCCTTAGTGTTCCTTGAAAGTGAATTCAATATATAATATGTCTCATAATGCTCTGTCGAATACTTGGTTTAGGACAATATTTTGCATTCACATTTTATTTTCAATCTAAAATTGCATCTTCCGGAGTGATAGATGGAATTTTGACGTTCTGAATAAAGTCACCATGGACGCTTGCCTTCTTTGTAAATTGACTTTGAAGAAGCTCTCTGTATAACATAAAGTTTATGTCTTGTTTTTAAGCTGCAAACTCCCCTAATGTAGAAAAAAACTGTCAATAGAAAGTCCCCATTTTGTAGGCCATCTGTTCTGGGAATGCAGAAGAACCTACAAAGAAATACATCTTCCCCATCTAAGAAAGAGTTTCTCTGTTCCTTGACATACCACGCACTCCAGATGTGCTACACCACCCATGCTAAGGTTTTATTACTATCCAGATTGGTGGGGTGGGCTGAATCGTGTGAAGGAAAGAGACAGGGGGAGATTTCGAATGTAAGCCTGGCCCCGAGATGGCCTTGGGAGCCCTTCATGTTATCTTTCCTGATTTGAATGCTGACCTCAGACAGGAGAAGGAGTGGGTGGGCTTAAGGGCCTGCAGAGTTTCTGCTTGCCTGTCCCAGCCCATGTTTGCCTGGTTGCGAGACAGGCACGAAGCAGGAGAGCCAATCCCTTGAGGGATTGCAAATCGACTTTTGTTTGTGGTTGCTTACGCTTTAAAATTTCCTTTTTGTATGCGCTTGCACAGAGAGCTGGAAAATTTTTGCCCATCGGTTTGTGTTGGTGAGTGGAAGCTCAGTTGATTTGTCCTCGGTCATCCTATTCCCTTGTGTTGATTGGTCTCTGATCGGTCATTTCGACAATACCACTTAGGTATTCCCCCTGTTTTGGAAAATTGTGTTCAAACATGTCATGCCTAAAAACCTTTCAGAGGTTGTTAAACTTCTGTCCAGAACATGCAATAAATAGTTGTTCAGTCCCAGTTTAAATGCCAAGGAATGGATAGCAATAATTAAATTTGCTAATCTTATGGTATTCGGCAGTTACTGAGATTGTACATATGCTAAGATTTAACTATCACTTCATACTAGATGTCCAATTTCTACCATATTGTATTCTCTCTCTCTCTCTCTCTCTCTCTCTCTCTCTCTCTCTCTCTCTCTCTCTCTCTCTCTCTCTCTCTCTCTCTCCCTCCCTCCCTCCCTCCCTCCCTCCCTCCCTCTCTCTCTCTCTCTCTCTCTCTCTCTTTCATTTGTGGAGAAAGCAGTCTTATAATTTCAAGTAGTTCCCTAAAATGGCTTTTGCAATTGACTGATGGGAATTTTGTCAATGCTGATGATGTTCCAGTGATGCTCCAGATGTTTTGGGATTGCACCCAAGGTGCCTATTACTATTGGTACTATCTTGGCTTTCTTTTGCCACCGTTGTTCTCCTTCTGTTTGCAGATATTTATGACTTTCTCCAGTTCTTCCTCTTCCATTCTTCTGTCTCCAGGCATTGTCCACAATCCAAATTCATTTATTTATTTGTCTTTCTATATCTATAGTTGTTACATCTGGGGTGTTATGTGGCAGGTCGGTTGTCTGTCTAAATTTAAAGTGTTCTAAGTGTCTTAGAACACTTCAGCTTCTTCATTTTCTATGACTGGTTAATTTTTTAAAAAATGCTCATTTTAAACTTCTCTGGCCAGAGTGGAGATCCAGATATTTGTTCTTGGTGTGGTGCTGCATAAATTACTCATTTTTGTTTAGACTCTGAGAAAAGTTTTTTTTTTCCATTTTAGGTGAAATGAAACAAATGTGAGTGAAAAATAACCAGAAGTGTATAAAATGTTGTACCTCAGTGAAGAGTAAAGTTGGTGTATTACTGTGGCTGCATAACAGGCCTTCTGCAGGAGAAAACAATTATATATTCTCCAGAGAAGCGTCTTGATGAGACTAATAAGTCTTAACAAGCTTTTATTATGGTTATTATTTACTCCAATTCCTTCTAAAACCCTACATCAACAGTCCCCAGTACTTTTGCAGCTCTGCTTCCTTGTTGGCCGGCCTGTTGGATGTTGAGAGAAACAGGAAACCAAAGTTCAGTGATACAGAGGGACACTCCCACTAATAGGAGGGGCCCTCACAGTATTGCCAGTACTTGGTATAAATCTGTGCTGTTCAAAATAATTCATCCCTACATTTAGATGATGAACCAGCCAACTTCTAAGAACTCCCAGGTTTCTTAGGAAGGCTGCTATTGAGGGAGTAGGACCATGGATGTGTATGAACCTTCAAGATTTCATCAGAAAAATAAGAAAACTGCTTCTTGTTCTCTCTCTCTCTCTCTCTCTCTCTCTCTCTCTCTCTCTCTCTCTCTCTCTCTCTCTCTCTCTCTCTCTCTCTCTCTCTCTCTCTCTCTCTCTCTCTCTCTCTCTCACACACACACACACACACACACACACACACACACACACACACACACACTCCCCCAAAGAAACTGGAATCCCTTGAAGCAGAATTAAACAATTGCACAAGGATTTTGGTGTTGGTAGATTTCAGCACCGTGAAAAAAAGCATGTTCTTTGTTGTGATGCACAAATGATAGAAATAAGCTGGGTTGCGATTGCTACCTCCGAGTGCCTACTTGCAAAAAACAGGAAGGAAAGTTCTTGTGGTTAAAAACCAAACTCTTAACTTTGGCATGAAGTTTAATGCCAGTATGAATAATAAACGTTTTACATTGTGCTGCACAATGTGTAATGTTAATGTAAGGCCTTGCGTTGCACTACACAAGCCCCTTGTTTCATACTCCTGCTTCATCGAAAAGCCTGCACGGGACGTGCTATGCAAATGCTGGCATTTTCTGTTTGGGGGAAGAAAGAAAGCTTTCAGCTTCTTGTTAATCATGATTTGGGGCCTTTTCACCAATGTTTCTACCACCCAGGATCCCCTGAGAACAGCACATTTTTCGTGGGATTTCCAAAACTAAAGTATAATTCAGAATCTTATAATCAGCTAGATTATGTGAGGGAAATTGGTTTTAATCTCCCCTTCATGCTCCCATTCTCTTACTGTAGCTGAATTTCTTGAGAGGCCTGTACAGAAAGTGCAATAAGAAATGATAACACATTTTCTATCCTTCACGTAATAACCTGACTTCCTGTTTTTATTTTTCCAGATTAATTTTGGACCTGAAATAGCAACAAATTTGAACTATGCAGACAATTAAGTGTGTGGTGGTGGGAGATGGCGCTGTTGGTAAAACATGTCTTCTAATTTCTTATACGACAAATAAATTTCCCTCTGAATATGTACCAACGGTGAGTAAAAAGTGGTACTTTCTCTCTCTCCCCCTCCTCCTTTGTTAACCTTTAATAAAGTTAAAGAACAGAATTAGGGCACTGCTAATTAGACCTATGTGTATGAAATAAAACCTGTGCATGTGTTCAAAAGTGACAAGTGTGACGCAACAACATTTGCATTTTAGTTTCAGGGCTGCTTTTTTTGGAATTTTTGCTTTGGGAATTGCTCGTATGAACATTACACCTCGGCGTGACAACGCCAGCTTGTGCCATTTGCCAAAGTTTCACAAAACAAATGCCCACTGTCACACTGCTTTATGACGACATCAGAAGTCACCCTGAATACAGGAAGCGAAGGCTGAACTTCGCAGTATCAGCCATTACATTTACCCTTTGCACTGAACATCTGAGGTGTCATGGTAATGGTTAGTAGGAACAATGGCTAGCAGGTCTGGCAAAGCATGTGAAGGAGGTGCTTAGCAGCATGGATGAGTGAGCCTTAAAGGAGCCCACATCCTTGCCAAGGCCTGGGTGTCTGCATTTGCACACCTCGACAATGGATTAACTGAGACTGTCGGAAGAGAGAACAGCCTTCAGCATATATCTATGCAAGCAGCCAGTGACCACTTGGGCACTCTCGGTGCTCACTGACCTTGGCTGCCTTTTTTCAGACATTTCATTACCAAACTAGGTAGCAACATCAGTGTGCACCAAGGACCCCCACGGTTCAACCCTGAGCTACGAATATCCTCTCGGTTGGGGACAGCGTGCTCAATAAATTTTCGAGCCTTCCAAAAGTGGCCTAATGCTTCCAGCGAGGTTATTTTGCTTCCTCTGCTCTACTTGCTTAACAAAACTTTTTTAAAGCATTTGGCCAAGTACTAAAAGCAAGGTGTTTAGATTCAAATACTCAGCGGTAGTATTTAAAACCTTGCTCAACCACTACTGGAGATTTTGACCCAAAGTTCAGATGGATTAATAAATGTGGGGGGGCTAGTTGCACCTTTCCAAATTAGCGCCCCTTCAGGATCATATGTGAGTTCTGATGAGCTCCTTTACGTAAACAAAAGTAAATTAATAACTGTTTTGTATAACCAGCATTAAATTAATATATATATTTTCCCTGGGTTGAACAACAGCGAAAAGATGTGTTTATAGGCAACGATGCATCCTAGGTTCTATTTTATCTTTTTGTAATTGTTTCCAAAATGCACCACAAAATCCCCCCTTCCAAAAGAAAACCCCTAAGACTAGCTAGTATACCTATGTGAATACTGACCTTAGTACATGTCCATCTGCTTAGTTTTGTATTACTGATTAGATTAAATTTTTATATATTCCTGCCTTTTTACACCCCACTCATGCCAGTAACCATACCTAATTCTCCTGCCTCCCAGTTTACGAAGTGGGTTGGGCAGAGTGAGTGACTGGTTTCCAGGCCTAGGGAAAAGCCACCACTCAAGTTTCCTGGTTTTTTAAGCCTATTCACGTACATTTCAACTGCTTGGAAAGATTATTTAAATCAAGATATTTAATCTATAACAACATTGTATTTTAAAAAAGGCCTGCTTAGGTTCAAATGCCAGTCTGCTGGTTTCTCTTAAGAAAGAAAAAAAAAGCCTTTTGATTTGTAGGCGGGGAAACTTTTACAATATTGTAATTACACGTAGACTTAATTGTTTGGTTAAAAATAATGGCCCGGAATTGGGCAGGTTGGGTCCTATTGTTGTTAAGGATATATTTTGCTGATTAAATTTTGCGATAGCAAACTTGGAAAGGGGTTTCCTCTCCCAGCTAGATTAGACTGTTACTGAAGCCCACTACTGACGGCTGGACTTGTTCTGCTGGTTTATTACAGGCTCCTGTTTCTATATAAATAGTTGATTTGAGTCCCAGGTATGCTTTATGTTTGGAAGATGGATGATTGACGCTGAAAGCTGTTCCTTGCCTCTGTTTTTTTTTTTAACTCTGCAGGTGTTCGATAACTATGCTGTAACAGTGATGATTGGCGGGGAGCCGTACACCTTAGGCCTGTTTGATACCGCAGGTAACTTGCTTTTTAAGTCTGTCCATCCTTTGAGGAAGATGCTTTGTAAGTCGCTGTAGCACAACTTGGCTGACTGTTGATAAAACTTCGATGTTTTTTTTAAAATTTAAATCTTCATTTATTGGGCGAGAATACAAACAGTCACTTTAATTTTTGACTCAGTGCTTGTGCCTTCAGTACTTTGACAACCATCTTCTGTTCCTCAATGCTCTCTTGATTCGGTCACCATCACATTTAGCACGCAGAGGACCTCCATAGGTTTCTTTGTTTTGGAAAGTCTCATAAGAGCTTTTAGACGATCAGCGTGGGCACCACGAAGTCTTCCTGGGCATACACCCCATGCAAACTTTGGTGCCTTGCCAACTCTCTTAGTATAAAGCTACACAATCCTATTACCAGGTGTCCTGGACAGCCTGGTGTTGTTAGAGGCTGTATTGTACAACAGCCTATGCCGGTATGTCAGGCGTTGGGACCATTTTCAGCGCCTTAAGCGGAAGCTTGCGCCGGAAGACGATAAAACTTCAATGTATACGTGTGCTGAAAACCAGAGCAATATTACATCTGCCCAAAGCAATGTCACGTGAAGAATGTTAGTTTGTTTTGTGTTCCCTTTCCATCCCCTTTTCCTTCTGTGGGGCAGTTTGTTTATTAATTTGTAAGCTGCTTTGGGGGCCTCTCTAGCAGAGGGAAGGAATAAAACGTTTATAGGTGGATACCCTGTTCCTCCCAAAATAAGACCCCAAACTGGGAAATAAGCATGATTTTTCAGGATGCTCGTAATATAATCCCTACCCCAAAAATAAGCCCCAAAAATTAAGATCGTCAAGCAGACGAATGCATTTAGTGCCGTATTTTCTAACTAGAAAATAAGCCCCAAGGTGTCTTTTGGAGTAAAAATTAATATAAGACCTAGTTTTATTTTCAGGGAAACACGGTAGTTCTTGCTTTTCTCCCTTTTAAAGTCCTTTCCAGCCTTCGCATTCTGTGAATGCATTGAGAGAATCTACCAGAACTTCTTGGTTTGGGAAATGACACGCACGGGATGACTACAGCTGTCGTTTCCTGCTTTGCATATCTCAAGAGAGAAAGGAAATTTTTAGGTACAGGAAGGCCCTCAGAAAGCAGAACCGCGAGTGATCTGCAGTATTACATTTATTTTGCCAAGCGCTGCCTCGATCTTTTCACAGAAAGCGGAGCAGGGCAGTATCTGTGTGTCTTGGCCTTGGAGTTAGGCCTTGATTTTTAGCCTCACGAGTTAGCTCTGGTGTTGCCATTCTTCCTGTTAGAAGCAACAATCCGGAAGCGCACCTATTTTATTCTGGGAATTACATCCCAACTAATTTGCTTGGGAGCTCTGAGTCACAACTGGGAAAGGGAGGGGGTGCTTTCTCTTTGGAATACGCACAGCTTAAAAGTTGGAGTCATCCCAAGAAAAAGGAAGGCACCATGTTTTTTGGACTATAAGACGCACTGGAGTATAAGACGCACCATGATTTTGAAGAGGTAAATTTTTTAAAAAAAGTTTTTGCACTCTGCAGGCCTCCCAAACCCTCTGTACGCTCTGTTTTGTGCAACCCCCCCCCAAAAAGGAGGGGGGCATGCAGAGCTTTGGAGGCTTGTAGAGTGCTCCTGGGGGCCGGGGAGGGGTGGAAAAGGCCCGTTTTTTGCTCCTTTTTGCCCTCCCCAGGCCTCCAAAACCCTCTGCATGTCCATTTTTGCAAAGGAGGGGAGGGGTTCGGGAGGCCAAAAATGCTGTATTCAGTGTATAAGATGCACCCAGATTTTCACCCTCTTGAGGGAAAAGGGTGCGTCTTATACTCCAAAAATACAATAATTTTGCTCGGATCTCTTCCGTAATATTCCTTTCTCATACCGATATATCAGAGCTAAAATTCTGAAGCCTTTGACTGATGTACTGGCGGTCTTTGACTTACAGCAGTTCGCTGTAATTATGATGTCACTGAAAAAAAGCGGCTTAGGACCATTTTTCACACTTACGACCGTTGCCGCATCTCCATGTTCACTTGATTTACACATAGCAACTGACTCATATTTACGACTGTCACAGTGTCCCTTTTATTGACCACCTGTCAAGTAAAATTGACGAAGCCAGATTCACTTAACAACCATGTGGCTAACAACAACAACGCTTCATAAATAGAACCAGGAAGGTCATAAAATGGGGCAAAACTGACTTTAAACACATTTCTCACTTAGCAACATAAATGTTGGGCTCACTAGTCATAAGTCAAGGACTACCTGCAGCTATTTTATGGACGGATTGAGAACAAAAACAGATGTTAGAAATAAATGGTACTAAATACTTTAAGACAGAGATGTAAACAATACGATGATTCTTACAAGTATGACTGTTAAGCCTACTCTGTTTAATATTACTATCATATTCTCACTGGAAGAAATGTTAAGAGGGAGAAATGAATAGGTTTATTGTGCTTATTACTATTGTAAGATTAGAGAATTAATATCAAAGTAATGAAAACTGTAACTTCTGATTGCACAGAGATATTGGTACCCAGACGACACACTGTTTTAAATGGAAGATGAAATGTTCAAATTTTTAAAAAAAGGACTTACCTGTATTACACCTGTGTGAAATGTTGTTCTTGTAGCCTTTCCTCCATCCCAAGACCAGGTTACTGATGTCACGTCTCCTTCATTTCCCCCCCCCCCCAGGACAGGAAGATTATGACAGATTACGGCCCCTCAGCTACCCACAGACAGATGTGTTCCTGGTCTGCTTCTCTGTGGTGTCGCCCTCTTCGTTTGAAAATGTGAAGGAGAAGGTGAGGCGATTTGGGCTGCCTCCGTGGCAGATGCTTTTAATCCGAGGGGTCGTTGATGCTATCTGAGCCTTGGTGGTGTTCTTGCAGATGTTTCATTAACCGAACTAGGTAATATCATCAGACTGACAATAGCAACAGCCCTTAGAGATGTATACCGCTTCTTTACAGTGCTTTACAGCCCTCTGTTAAGCGGTTTACAGTCTCGGCATACTGCTCCCAACAATCTGGGTCCCCATTTTAACGACTTCGGAAGGACGGAAGGCTGAGTCAGCCTTGAGCCAGTCGGAGAGGCTAGCCTATAATCCTGCATTCCAACCACTGCGCCGTCACATCTGAATAGAATAGGGAGTAAAAGAGAATAGGGAATAAAAAGAAGAGAATAGAGAAGAGAATAAGGAATAGAATAGAATAAAGAGTAGAATAGAATAGCAATAATACGAGAATAAATATTGGAGTGAACAATAGAATAGAAAGTAGAATAGAATAGTAATAAGAATAGAAGAGAATAAATATTGGAATGAAGAATAGACCAGAATAGAAAGTAGAATAGAATAGCAATAAGAAGAGAAGAGAATAAATATTGGAATACAGAATAGAATAGAAAATAGAATAGAAATAATAGAGTAAAGAAGAATAAATATTGGAATGAACAATAGAATAGAAAATAGAAGAGAATAGTAATAAGAAGAGAATAGAATAAATATTGGAATGAAGAATAGAATAGAAAGTAGAATAGAAATAATAGAGCAAAGAAGAATAAATATTGGAATGACCAGTAGAATAGAAAGTAGAATAGAAAGTAGAATAGAATAGCAATAAGAAGAGGAGAAAATAAATATTGGAATGAAGAATAGAAAGTAGAATAGCAATAAGAGAAGAGAATAAATATTGGAATATAGAATAGAATAGAAAGAATAGCAATAAGAATAGAAGAGAAGAATAAATATTGGAATGAAGAATAGAATAGAATAGAAAGTAGAATAGAATAGCAATAAGAAGAGAATAAATATTGGAATGAAGAATAGAATAGAGAACAGAAAAGAATAACAGGAAAATAATAGAATAGAATACAGAATAGAATAGCAACAGCCCTTAGACTTATATACCGTTTCACAATGCTTTACAGCCCACTCTAAGCGGTTTACAGAGTCAGCATTATTGCCCCCAGCAGTCTGGGTCCTCATTTTACCGACCTCAGAATGGACGGAAAAGCTGAATCAACCTTGGGCCGGTCAGGATCTAACCTCGTGGCTGTGGGCAGAGTCGGATGCAGCCATCCTGCATCCTAACCTCCGCTCCACCAGGGGGCGCTCATGATATTAGACCAGTTGGATGATGAAACACCTGCCAGAAAAAGAACCATGGATAGAGAAACAATAAGGACCCCACAGTTCAGTTCTGAGGCTTCAAATATTCTCTTCTGCCCTCTCCAGTGGGTCCCCGAAATCACTCACCATTGTCCGAAGACTCCGTTTCTGCTCGTCGGGACCCAGATTGACCTCCGAGACGACCCCTCGACGATCGAGAAGCTTGCCAAGAATAAGCAGAAGCCCATCACTCCCGAGGCTGCGGAGAAACTGGCGCGGGACTTAAAAGCCGTCAAATACGTGGAATGCTCCGCGCTCACACAAGTAAGCCCCACCCACCCCTGTTTAAATCGATGTGCGCGGCTGTTGTTAGCAGAAGGGGAAGTTGGGGGGGGGGAATCTTCAGAGAGCGACGGGGTAAGTTCCGGCAGGTAAGTTCCTCTTGAGAAGGTCTCCCCTTTGTGCCGCAGTCCCCTGTAGCTGCCTTCAGAAATTCTCAAGGTAGGGAACGGGGAAAAAAACCCCATCGCTTGGGACAGTTTTGCACAAGGTGTTAAAAAAAAACAGGGAGATGAGCAAACGAAAGACAGCGTCACCGTGAATCAAAGCATCAGCAACTCCCAGCCATCCGTATTTCTAATTTCCCATTGATTTTGAAAACCCTTCATTGCAAGCGGAGCCGGTCTCTCAATATCCTTTGTATGATAAATCGGATAATTGCAGGAGGAGGAAGAGCCGGTCAAAACGAGCAGGTTAAGCTGGTTGGGCGGCCCAGAATCTCTTGTCGCCCTGAAAAGTGGGTTGTTTTTTTTTTTTTTAAACGGGTGGCATGTAGAATTTATGGCCTGATCCTTGCGCCCTCCTCGCGCAGGCCCCCAGAGAGAGAAGAAAGGATCAGGTGTAGGCAGGGAGGCAGGCGATGGCAAACTCTCCAATTCATTTGTGGCAAATGGATTTGATTGTTTGGAAAAATTAGAAAGTGTGTGTCTCTTTTACAAACGCAGCATCACAATTGCAAGATGTTGGCAGGAATTGAGCACCTTCCGGGAATTATGGAAGAGCCAAAGCGCGGTATTAATACGCAGTTTTG
>NW_028261395.1:45677932-45754192 GCF_051295495.1 Thamnophis sirtalis
CGAGTTGAACCCGGCTGCGGAGACCAGGCGCACGCCGAGAGAAAAACACCTGCACCCCGCCCTCCTCTGGGATTGGAATCGAGCCGGATAGCCTTAAGACTTGTATGCCGCTTCACGGTGCTTTTTCAGCCCTCCTCTTAAGCGGTTTACAGAGTCGGGCTACCAAACAATCTGGGTCCTCGTTTTACTGAGTCAACCTTGAGCCGGTCAGGATCGAACTCCCGGCTGTGGGCAGAGTTGACAAATTGCAGTGCTGCGTTCTCTTTTACTGAATTCCTCTGTTTCCTCCACCATGGCAGAATAGGGGTAGGATACCGAAGAGAATAGAGAGGATGGAATGGAATAAGAAGGAATAGAATAAGAATAGAATATGGAAATAGAGGGAAATAGAATGAAATATGGATATGGAAATAGAATAGAATACAGAAGAGAAGAATAGAATAAAGTAAAGGTTCCCCTTGCACATGTGTGCTAGTCGTTCCTGACTCTAGGGGGCAGTGCTCATCTCTCTTTCAAAGCCGAAGAGCCAGCGCTGTCCGAAGACGTCTCCGTGGTCATGTGGCCGGTAGGACTCAATGCCGAAGGCGCATGGAACGCTGTTCCCTTCCCACCAAAGGTGGTCCCTATTTTTCTACTCACATTTTTTACGTGCTTTCAAACTGCTAGGTTGGCAGAAGCTGGGACAAGTCATGGGGACTCAATCCATTACGCGGCGCTAGGGATTCGAACAGCGTCTTAGCCACTGAGCCACCGCATCCCTCTTAGAGGAATAGAATATAGAATAGAATGCAGAATAGAATATGGAAATGGAATAAAATTCAGAATAGAGGAATAGAATAGAATATGGAAATAGAATATGGAATAGAATGCAGAATATGGAAATAATAGAATAGAAAATATGGAAATAGAATATAGAATAGAATGCAGAATAGAATATGGAAATGGAATAAAATTCAGAATAGAGGAGTAGAATAGAATATGGAAATAGAATATAGAATAGAATGCAGAATAGAATATGGAAATGGAATAAAATTCAGAATAGAGGAATAGAATATGGAAATAGAATAAAATTCAGAATAGAGGAATAGAATAGAAAATATGGAAATAGAATATAGAATAGAATGCAGAATAGAATATGGAAATGGAATAAAATTCAGAATAGAGGAATAGAATATGGAAATAGAATAAAATTCAGAATAGAGGAGTAGAATAGAAAATATGGAAATAGAATATAGAATAGAATGCAGAATAGAATATGGAAATGGAATAAAATTCAGAATAGAGGAATAGAATAGAAAATATGGAAATAGAATATAGAATAGAATGCAGAATAGAATATGGAAATGGAATAAAATTCAGAACAGAGGAATAGAATAGAATATGAAATAATAGGATACAAAATATGGAAATAGAATAAAATTTGGAATAGAGGAGTAGAATAGAATATGGAAATAGAATATAGAATAGAATGCAGAATAGAATATGGAAATGGAATAAAATTCACAATAGGGGAATAGAATATAGAAATAGAATATAGAATAGAATGCAGAAAATATACAGATCAGAACAGAATGGAGGAGTTGTGAATGTTCCAACTGGCGGCTTTTAAAGAAAGAGACTGGGCAGCCATTTGTCGGAATTGGCCTGGGGTCTCCTGCTTGAGCAGGGGGCTGGACTAGAAGACCTCCAAGGTCCCTTCTGTTACTCCTGTTCTCCTCCTCCTGTTCCCCAGAGGCCCTTCCAGGATTCCAGCACCGTCTGCCTGCCCATCTTCCGATCCGATCCTTCCTTGGCGCTCCAAAGACCCCCCATGTGCATTTTTTCATTTTTATTCTCCCTCTGGGTGTCTCTCTCTCTCCAAAACTCCACAGAAGGCCACCACACACACACACCAAAAAAACCCCAAAACCCACACTGGAGGCTCCTAGCATTTTGTTTTCAGGGTGACCCCTCCCAATTGCTTCTTTTGGAAAACCGACACCCCCCCCCAAAAGACAGACAGACAGACAAGAGTGACTTTTGCCCTGCTCTTCCGTTGTTGCCTGTTGCTATGCTCGCCAGCAGCCCGAAATAGCGGTGGATTTATCGTCCCCCATTGAAAGCCCGCTGATCTGGTTGCCCTCCCCAAGATCCTGAGGCCATGAATTCCACAGGTTAACCAGTTAGGTTCGGTTTGTCTTTTGTCTTTGGTGGCATGAAATCCCTGGGAGTTTATAGGAAGCTGGTAGCCTCTGCTTCATTTTTATAACTTTCTTTTTCTTCTCTCTTTTTCCTTTCACTCCCACTCCTTCTTTTTCTCTACCCCATTCTTTTTCTTTCTCCCCTTCCACTTTTTTTCCTAAATTCCCCTCCTTCTCCCTTCCCTCATTCTTCCTCTCCTTCCTTCCACCCTTTTTCTTCTCTCCCCCTCCTTCCTTCCTTTTCTCTACCCAATTTTCTTTCCTTTTTCTGTCCCCCCTTCTGCCTTTTTCCTCTTTCTCTCCCCCTCCTTTCTTCCTTTTCTCTACCCCATTCTTTTTCTTTCTATCCCCTTCCCTTTTTTCTCTCTCCCACTCCTTCCTTCTTTCTCTGTACCTTTTCCTTTTCTCTCTCTCTCCCCCCTTCCCTCCACCTTTTTTTCTCTCCCCCTCCTTCCACCCTTTACTCCGTTCTTCCCTTTTTTTCTCCCACTCCTTTTTTCTTCTTTACCCCATCATTTCCTTTTTCTTTCCCTCCCCTCCTTTTTCTTTCCTTTCTCTCCCCCTCCTTCCTTCCTTCCTTTTCTCTCCATTCTTCCCTTTTTTCCTCCCACTCCTTTTTTCTTCTTTACCCCATGCTTTCCTTTTCCTTTCTCTCCCTCCTTTTTCTTTCCTTTCTCTCCCCCTCCTTCCTTCCTTCCTTTTCTCTACTCCATTCTTCCCTTTTTTCCTCCCACTCCTTTTTTCTTCTTTACCCCATGCTTTCCTTTTCCTTTCTCTCCCCTCCTTTTTCTTTCCTTTCTCTCCCCTTCCTTCCTTCACTGTTCCATTCTTTCTTCTTTCTCCTTCTCATCCTTCCCTTTCTTTTTTTCTCTCTCTCTCTCTCTCTTTCTTTCTTTCTTTCTTTCTTTCTCCGTTCTTATTTTTTTGCTTTCATGCTCCTCCGATTCTTAACCTCAGATTAAGGGCTTTGTCAATGATTTCAATTCACAGCCACGGGGAATTAAACAGAAATGCCACTTTAAAAAAAAGAGAGAGAGAGAGAGAGACTATATGGAACTACTGCAGCGAGTTGCACAGTATTTAAAACACACAGATACATGCTGGAGGAAAAAAAAAAGATTCAAACATAAGGGCCAAACCTGGCTTGGAAGACCAGCCTCCGAAATCTCACCCTGGTCCAACATCCAAAGAGTGTGTGTGTGTATATATGTGTGTTTGTGTAAAACTCCTGTTGCAAAGGGAAAACTTGCAAAGGAAGTGGTCATATCTGGCTGTCTCTCTTCCTCCTCGGCCAATGGAGAAACTCAGCGTGGCGACAGCTGAAAGCACCTTTTGCAAAGCTGTGGCTTTTCCCACAACAGCCATGATGGGCCCATGGCGCACAGTTGCGTTAGGGGCGCCAGCTGTGCTGTGATGCTTGTCGCTGAAAAATTAAAAAGGGCAGCCCCTGCGCCCCCCACTCCCAGCCCAAAATTTCTCCGTGAGCGCTGGGCCAATGGGAGACGGGCCCACGGCACGGAAAGTGGATTTCGTTTCTGAAAGGGTCTGCAAGCTAAATTGTAGGACGCAACGGTTGGAAGGAGCTCGGCATGTCTACTCTCGCAAAGAGAAGGATTAAGGGAGATTTGATCCGTCTCCCAATATTTGGGGGGGGGGCTGCCCCAAAGAAGAAGAAGGGGGGGGGGGTCAACTTATTTCCCAATGCACCTGAAGGCAGGGACTAAGAAGCAACAGATGGGAACTCGTCAAGGGGAGAAGCAACCTAGAATTGAGGAGAAACTTTCTGACAGTGAAAGCAATTTGCCAGTGGAACAGCTTGCCACCAGACATCATGGGTGCTCCATCACGGGAGGCTTTCGAAAAGAGATTGGACATTTCATTTGTCTGGAATAGTTTAGGGCCTCCTGCTTGAGCAGAGGGTTGGACTAGAAGACCTCCAAGGTCCCTTCCAGCTCTATTCTGATTGATTGATTGAAATGGTCTGGGGTCTCCTGCTTGAGCAGAGGGTTGGACTAGAAGACCTCCAAGGTCCCTTCCAGCTCTATTCTGATTGATTGATTGAAATGGTCTGGGGTCTCCTGCTTGAGCAGAGGGTTGGACTAGAAGACCTCCAAGGTCCCTTCCAGCTCTATTCTGATTGATTAATGGATTGAAATGGTCTAGGATCTCCTGATTGAGCAGGGGGCTAGACTAGAAGACCTCCAAGGTCCCTTCCAACTCTATTCCGATTGATTGATTGATTGAAATGCCCTAGGGTCCCCTGATTGAGCAGGGGGCTGGACTAGAAGACCTCCAAGGTCCCTTCCAGTTCTATTCTGATGGATTGATTGATTCATTGAAATGGTCTAGGGCCTCCTGCTTGAGCAGGGGGTTGGACTAGAAGACCTCCATGGTCTTTTCCATCTCTGCCCTTCTGTAATTCTATAACCCCAGATTAATTCACCCGTGGAACGGCTTGCCACCAGAAGTTGTGAGTGGCTCCATCGCTGGATAGTTTCTTCTTTGGAATGCTGGAGTTTTGCTGGCTGGGGAATTCTGGGAGTTGAAGTCCACAAGTCCTTCAAGTGGCCAAAGTTGGAGACACCCCCCCCTCCCTATTCTAAGGGACCGAGCGAAGAGCAAAAAAAGAAAAAGAGATTTCCCACGCTGTAAACACAGGTTGGTCCTGAACGATGCTTCGCTTAGTGACTGAAGTTACAACGGCACTTGGGGGGAAAAAGGTAACCGTTTTTCAAAGTGAACGATTACGATTGCGACACAGCCGCAGCGACCACACGGCGTTTGCCCCCCCCTTTTGCGACCTCCTAACGAGCGATGCCAAAGGGGGTGGGGGAGGCTGATTCATTGAACGTCCGTGCGGCCAACTCGACGACGCCAGGGATTCGCTCAGCAGCCGTCTTAAAAAGTCCTAAAACGGGGCCAAACTCAACCCATTTTTTCACTTGCCACGACATAAATTCTGGGGTTCAAGTGGTGAGGATTACCTACATAGAAAGCAATTAACCAACTTTGTTGTATACAAGATGGATAGTGACAATAACGGCCATGCTGTTTGACGTTTTCACAAGTCCCTGGTAGAGAATATCTAAGGACAGGCCATGGAGGTCTGCATATAATTCTATCTGCCCCATTTTAGGGGGCTGGGGGGGGGGGCAGAAGATGGGTAGGGGGGGGTCCCTCCCGGGCACGCAGCTCAGCCTCCACGGTCCTCCGAGAACTTGCTGTCTTGTTCAGTGGCCAAAAAAACCCCCCTTCCAGCTGGACCTCATCTCCAGCATCTTCCCGATGACCCCATCACTCCCCCCCCCCGTCCTGTCCCATTAGGGCTGTGGCAGAAACCAGCCTCGGATGTTGCCCCCCCCACCCCCCCGCTGCTTGCCTGCCCCCTAACCTCTTCCCTTTTGGTGCAAAAGAATCATGGGGCCCTCCGAGGAGGAGGAAAATCCCATTGCAAAAAAGGACGCACCATTTCGGTCTCCTGAAACATAGGAAGAAAATTTGGAGGAATGGGCGGGGGGGAATGTCTCGTCTAATGAAGAGAAGGATTCGGTGGGGGGGGAGATGACATGATAGCAGCGTTCCAATATTTGAGGGGCTGCCCACCAAAGAAGAGGGAGTCAAGCTATTCCCCAAGGCACCTGAGGGCAGGACGAGAAACAACCTGGAATTAAAGAGGAATTTTCTTGACAGGGAGAACAATTAACCAGTGGAACAGCTTGCCACCAGAGGTTGTGGGCGCTCCATCACTGGAGGTTTTAAAGAAGAGACTGAATGGGATAGGAACAGAATACAGAAAATGAATGCAGTGGTGGGATGGGGTGGAGTAGAATAGAAGAATATAGAAGTAAAAGGGGCTCTAAGAGGCTCTCCAGCCTGACCCAGTAGGTTTCACACTTAATGTCCAAATCTCACTTTACGTCCTGCTTTAATATAGTAGTAAAATAGAATAGAGAAGAGAATAGAGAAAATGAATGGAATGGAATAGAAGAATATAGTAATAGAATAGAATATAGAAATTAATAGACTAGAAAATATAGAATGCAGAAAATAAATAGAGAAGACGAATGGAATGGAATAGAATTGAATAGAATGTAGAAAATAATACTAGACTAGAAGAAAGAATAGAATAGAATGCAGAAAATGAATAGAGAAGATGAATGGATTGGAATAGAATAGAATAATAGAATATAAAAATTAATAGAATATAAAATATAGAATAGAATGCAGAAAATGAATAGAGAAGATGAATGGAATAGAATAGAATGTAGAAAATAATGCTAGAATAGAATAGAATGCAGAAAATGAATAGAGAAGATGAATGGATTAGAATAGAATAATAGAATATAGAAATTAACAGAATATAAAATATAGAATAGAATAGAATGCAGAAGATGAATGGATTGGAATAGAAAAGAATATAGAAATTAATAGAATATAAAGTATAGACTAGAATAGAATGCAGAAAACGAATAGAATAGAGAAGATGAATGGTAGGGAATGGAATAGAAAAGAACACACAAAAAATGAATAGAAATAGTTGGACCTTGGAGGTCATCTAGTCCAGCCCTCTGCTCAGGCAGGAAACACTATAAATGTAGTCCTTGACTTACCACCATTTGTTTAGTGACTGATCAAAGTTAACAACAGCATTGGGAAAAAGGTGACTCGGGATGGGTTGTTTCACACCGACAACCTCCACAGCTTTCCCGCGGCCACATGACCAAAATTTAGACGCTTCGCCCATCCGCTCATATTTACGCCGGTCGCAGCGTTCCCAGGGTGTTTGTGTGTGTGTGTGTGTGTGTGTGTGTGTATTATCAGGGCGATCCTCTTTGTGCGACCTTCCGACAACACAGCCGGTGGGGGAAGCCCGACTCGCTTAACAACCCTTCGTAGCAACTTAACCCCTCTGCCGTGATTCGCTTGACGACGGTGGGCAAAACTCAGCTTGGACCAATAGAAATTCCTGTTAGGGAGGGGGCTCCGTTGTGGCTTTTAGTCCACAAGACGAACCTGTGCAGTGTTTCTCAACCTTGGCAACTTGAAGATGTCCGGACTTCAACTCCCAGAATTCCCCAGCCAGCGAATGGGGTTTGCGAAGGGGAGGAGGAGGAGGAGGAAGGGGAAGATGAGGAAGAAGAAGAAAACGGAGAAGGAAGAGGACGAAGAAGGAGGAGGAAGATGAGGAAGAAGAAAAAGGAGAAAGAAAAGGTGAAGGAGGAGGAAGATGAGGAAGAAGAAGAAAGAGGAGGAGGGAGGAGGAGGAAGATGAGGAAGAAGAAAGAGGAGGAGGAAGAGGAGGAAGAAGAAAGAGGAGGAAGAAGAAAGAGGAGAAAGAGAAAGTAGAGGAGGAGGAAGATGAGGAAGAAGAAGAAAGAGAAGGAGGAAGAAGATGAAGAAGAAAGAGGAGAAAGAGAAGGCGAAGGAGGAGGAAGATGAGGAAGAAGAAAGAGGAGGAAGAAGATGAAGAAAGAGGAGAAAGAGAAGGCAAAGGAGGAGGAAGATGTGGAGGAAGAAGGAGGAGGAGGAGGAAGATGAAGAAGAAAGGGAGAAGGCGGAGGAGGAAGATGAGGAGGAAGAAGAAAGAGGAGGAGAAAGAGAAGGCAGAGGAGGAGGAAGATGAGGAAGAAGAAGAAAGAGGAGGAGGAGGAAGATGAAGAAAGAGGAGAAAGAGAAGGCGAAGGAGGAGGAAGATGAGGAGGAAGAAGAAAGAGGAGAAAGAGAAGGCAGAGGAGGAGGAAGATGAGGAAGAAGAAAGAGGAGGAGAAAGAGAAGGCAGAGGAGGAGGAAGATGAGGAAGAAGAAGAAAGAGAAGGAGGAGGAGGAGGAAGATGAAGAAGAAAGAGGAGAAAGAGAAGGCGAAGGAGGAGGAAGATGAGGAGGAAGAAGAAAGAGGAGGAGAAAGAGAAGGCAGAGGAGGAGGAAGATGAGGAAGAAGAAGAAAGAGAAGGAGGAGGAGGAGGAAGATGAAGAAGAAAGAGGAGAAAGAGAAGGCAAAGGAGGAGGAAGATGAGGAGGAAGAAGAAAGAGGAGGAGAAAGAGAAGGCAGAGGAGGAAGATGAGGAAGAAGAAAGAGAAGGCGGAGGAGGAGGAAGATATGGAAGAAGAAGAAAGAGGAGAAGGAAGAGCATTCTCTGGCTGGGGAATTCTGGGAGTTGAAGTCCGGACATTCTTCAAGTTGCCAAGGTTGAGAAACACTGTTGTGCATGGAAACAATCCCTCCCCCCCCCCCCCCCCCCCCCGGTCCTAAAATTACAATCACGATGGGAAACATTTAAATATTTTTCTTCTTTTTAAAAAAGAACAACCACGTATTGTTTCTCTCTCTCTCTCTCTCTCTCTCTCTCTCTCTCTTTCCGATTCGGTTCCTGCCCACCCCTGGATCCCGAGAAAAACACCGCGTTTCCCACGGGCTTGTCTCTCCCCCCCCCTCCCTCCCCACTCGGCCAAGTTCACCGGCAGGTGTGCATTTCCACCACCCGGTGGCACTGCTTGCACTTGACGAAACAGCACCAGTGGAACTTGCAACTGCAGCGCTCGACCAGGTCCACCTCCTCGGTGTGGAAGCCCCGCCCACAGCACATCAGCTCACACCCGTCGATGGCCTTGGAGGTCTTGTTGCACGACCTCCCGTGAGTCCCCAGCAGGCCGTTCCGCAGGTCGTGGTCGCAGAAATCGGGGCTGGGCTCCAGGTAGACCAGGTCCTCGTCCGTGTGCGGCTTGAACTGAGAGTTCTTGGGGACTAGCACCTTGGCCGAGGAGCCGACCTTGCGCTGCTCCACCTCGGTGGCCCCGTCGAACTTCTCCTTCAGCACGTGGCCCACTTTGCGGAAAGGGGGCATGGCCTTCCAGCAGGTCTTGACCTCGCACGAGCCCGACACGCCGTGGCATTTGCACTCCACCCTCATGTGGTTCAGAATGGCCTGGGGAGAAGTGAAAGGAGAGAGACACACAAACACACACAAAATGAATGTCGAGACCACGGAGAGAGGGTAGGAAGGGGAAGAGTAGGAGTAGGGGAGAGGGAAGGGAAGAAGGAAGAAGGTGGAAGGGAGAGAAAGAGAAGGAGAGAGGGTAGAAAGGGGAAGAGGAAGAGAGGAGTAGGGGAGTGATAAGGGAAGAAGGAAGAGGAAGGAGAGGAGGGAAGGAAGAAAGAGGTAAGGATAAGGTGGAAGAGAGAGGAGAGAGGGTAGGAAGGGGAAGAGGAAGAGTAGGAGAAAGGGAAGGGAAGAAGGAAGAGATAAGGAGAAGGTGGAAGGGAGAGAAAGAAGAGAGGGTAGGAAGGGGAAGAAGAAGAGTAGGGGAGAGGTAAGGGAAGAAGGAAGATCCCCGTACGAGAGGTTGGGAGTCAAGCCACCCGAGGAAGTAATCGCTGGGAGGAGTAACAAAGCCCATGGTGCCGTTACCTTCCGCCCGGCTTCGTTGTTATGGAGGTTCATGAGGGCACGGTTGGAAGCGGCCCCTTTGCTTCGCTCTCTGACGTCCACGAAAGACTGGGAGAAAGCCACGCCGTAAGCGATGTTGTCCGAGCAGCCGGACCACTGGAAGCCTAAAGGGAAGAGGATATCGGCAGCTCAGAGCTGGGTGTGTTTTTTTCCCTGCAGACGTTTCGCGACCCAGCTAGGGAACACCATCAGTGCTAGGAGGGAGGGGGGGTTGCAGAGAGGAGGAGGAGGAGGAGGAAAAGGAGGAGGACTGGGGGGGGCGTCCTTTGGTGCTCTCTGAGCTGGATGGTTTTCTTGCAGACATTTCGTGACTCAACTAGGTAACATCGTCATCAGGAGGAAGAGGGAAAGGGAGAAGGAGGAGGAAGAAGAAAAAGAGGAGAAGGAGGAGGAAGAAGAGGAGGCGGAAGAAGGAGGAGGAAAGATTGGGAGAAGAAGGAGAAAGACGAAAAAGGAGGAGGGAGAGGGAATAAAGAAAGGGTTAGAGGAAGAAGAAGAGGAAGGAGAAGGAGGAAGAAAAAGGAGGAAGAGGGAGGAGGAAGAAGATGAGGAAGAAGAAAAAGGAGAAAGAGGCAAAGGAGGAGGAAGATGAGGAAGAAGAAGAAAAAGGAGAAGGAAGAGGAAGAAGAAGGAGGAGGAAGATGAAGAAGAGGAAAGAGGAGGAGGAAGGAGGAGGAGGAAGATGAGAAAGAAGAAAGGAGGAGGAAGATGAAGAAGAGGAAAGAGGAGGAGGAAGGAGGAGGAGGAAGATGAGAAAGAAGAAAGGAGGAGAAAGAGAAGGCAGAGGAGGAGGAAGATGAGGAAGATGAGGAAAGGAGGAGAAAGAGAAGGCAGAGGAGGAGGAAGATGAGGAAGAAGAAGAAAGAGGAGAAGGAGGAGGAAGAAGATGAAAGAGGAGAAAGAGAAGGCGAAGGAGGAAGAAGATGAGGAAGAAGAAGAAGGAGGAGGAAGATGTGGAAGAAGAAGAAAGAGGAGGAGGAAGAGGGAGAAGGAGGAAGATGAGGAAGAAGAAGAAGAAAGAGGAGGAGGTGGGGGGGGGGTCCTTCGGTGCTCTCTGAGCGTGGAGGTTTTCATGCAGACGTTTCATGACCCAACTAGGTAACCTCCTCAGTGCTACGAGAGAAGGGGGTTTGCGAAGGGGAGGAGGAGGAGGAGGAAGGGGAGGGGCGCTCACCCTGAGGGCTGACCCCTTGGACGGTGTGGTCACAGCCACACTTCTCCAGCTCTCCGCTGCTACACGCCCTGGTCACGGCGAAGGCCACCCCAGCCGAGGAGATGGCGTAGACGAAGGCCGCTTCTCGCGTCCCTGGCAGAGAAAGGCAAACTTTTTTAGACTCTCAAATACGGTAGTCAAGTGAGCAGCCCTCATGAGTAAAATAAATAAATACATCCCTGAGGAAATCCACCTATAATAATTGGAAGTCCTTGCAAGAGATGGAGAGAGGGGAAAATATCAAAATTTTGACATGGATTTGATGCTTCTTTAAAAAAAAAATTTTTAAGGGGGGGGGAATAAAATATTTATTTCCCCTTTTCTTTGGAGGAAAAAAAAACACGACATTTTATTAGTTTCTCAAACTAAAATTGAAAAGCAAGCCCCTCTTTATATCCCCGGACATCGTTTTTTTTGTATAGTCCTCGAGTTACGGCCACAATGGAGCCCCGACATTTCTGTTGCTAAACGAGACACCTGCGAAGTGAGCTTCGGCCCATTCTACCACCTTTTCTTTCTTTCTTTTCTTTTTGGCCACAAAAAGGGAACGCTGTTCCCTTCCCACCAAAGGTGGTTCCTATTTTTCTACTTGCATTTTTCACGTGCTTTTGAACTGCCAGGTTGGCAGAAGCTGGGACAAGTCACGGGAGCTCCCTCCGTTATGCGGCGCTGGGGATTCAAACTGCCGAACCCCCGACCTTTTCTGATCGACAAGCTCAGCATCTAAGCCTCTGATCCACAGCATCCCTATTTTTGTGTATATGTGTATACCCACACATGCACACAAACCATATATTTTTCTCTTTTTCTTTTCTTTCTTTCTTTATTCATTCCTTCCTTTTTTCATTCTTTCTTTCCTTCCTTTCCTTCCTTCCTCTCTCTTTCTTTCTACACTTTTCCAGACTTCTACCCTCTCCTCTCTTTTTACTCTTTATCATTTCTTTTGACCGTTAGTTTAATGTTGGTTTTTTTTTAATGTGCCTGCTTTGGGGAATATTTATCTATTTATTGATCGATCAATCTAAATATCTATCTATCTAAATATCTATCTATCTATCGATCAATCTATCTAAATATCTATCTAAATATCTATCTCTAATCTATCTATCTAGCTCTAATCTATCTATCTAGCTCTAATCTATCTAGCTCTAATTATCTATCTATCTATCTATCTAAATATCTAAATATCTATCTATCTAAATATCTATCTATCTAAAATATCTATCTATCTATCTATCTATCTATCTATCTATCTAAATATCTATCTATCTATCTATCTATCTATCTATGTCTCTATGTCTCTATCTATCTATATCTATCTATCTATCTATCTATCTATCTATCTATCTATCTATCTATCTATCTATCTATCTACCTACCTACCTACCTACCTACCTACCTACCTACCTACCTACCTACCTACCTACCTATCTAAAATTATTTGAAAGGGGAAAAAAACCCTGCTAAACTTTCACGACAGACGCAGGGCTAAATTTCTGTCCTTCTCCCCCATCCGGTGGCTAACGGAGGGCACCACAGCCTCATTGGAAAGTCTTTTACTACACTTTGACTTATTTGTTCAAAACGGTGTGTGTGTGTGTGTGTGTGTGTGTGTGTGTGTGTGTGTGTGTGTGTGTGTATTAAAAAAACTCTTGGTGTCCAAAAAAAAAAAAAAAGGAAGGATGTACCTAGATGTGGTCGGCCCAGCATAAATGGGAGCAGTATTGGAGCGGGGTTTTTAGTCAAAGAGGGAACGTGTTGCTTAGGGTCAATTCGTGGTGAGGGTGGGGTGGGGTGGGGTCTCCGGCCAAACGCCCACGGTCCTCTTGGCTGCAACTCTGCAGACGCTGCTAAGAAGACAAGACGACGAAGAAGAAGAACCCAACGGAACTGGACGGGACGCCAACCCTGTGCCTCCAAGCTCTTGAAAAAAAACCCAATGGTGACCACAGCAAAAGTTCTCCAGATGTTCTCCAGTTCTCCAGAACGGGTTGAATTGTAGAAGGGACAAATGGTTGAGGCACCCTTGAGAAGGGTGGGTTTTGCCCCCCACCCAACCTCACACCCACCCCTAGCAACAAGCTACTCATCCCACGCAGCACCCGCTCTTAAAATCTCTCTTACCCTAGATCAGATTAACAGAGTTGGAAGGGACCCTTGGAGGTCATCTAGTCCAACCCCCCCTGCCCGAGCGGGAGACCCTCCGCCATTTCTGACCGACGGCAGTCCAGACTCTTCTTGAAAGCCTCCAGGGATGAAAGATCCCCACAACCTCTGAAGGCAACTTCTGTTTCACTGGTTGATGGTTCTCACTGTCCTTATTTCCAGGTTGAATGAATCTCTCCTGGTTCAGTTTCCATTCATTATTCCTTGTCTGGCCTTTGGGTGCTTTGGACAATAGCTTGACCCCCCCCCCCCTCTTCTCTGTGGCAGCCCCTCCAATATTGGAAGATGCTCTCCTGTCTCCCCTGGTCCTTCTCTTCCTTAGACTAGCCGGGACCAGTTCCTGCAACCGTCCATCGTATGTTTTAGCCTCCAGTCCCCTCATCATCCTGGTTGCTCTTCTCTGCACTCTTTCTAGAGTCTGCAGCCACATTATAGGGTTTCCTGCCTAGGCAGGGGGTTGGACTAGAAGACCTCCAAGGTCCCTTCCAACTCTGCTATTGTAAATTTCCTTGTGGATCTTTGGCCTGCCACACTTTCTATTCTTCTTCTATGCCTTTTTTTCTATGGTGGGAAAATACGGAGTTCGATGACATGTAGCCATAACAACATTCTTTCTAGAAAGCCAAGGCCATCCTTTATCTTTGCACTTCTGCACCCGACCAGAACTGGATGGGTGGAAGCTGCCCAGCGTGGCAGTGGGAGATTGGACCATGGGATGGACTTGTGGGTGTGGGGAGGGCAAGATCTTGGACTTTCAACCGGGTGGGGGAAACCGGGAAGCTTTCAGATGTGCCAACGTGGCTCTCTTCATAAATTGGAATTTCGAGCAATACTTTTCCTTCGACTCTGATTTAATTTTGGATGCTATTTGGAAGCCTGACACTTCTCTTTTATAGCCCCATTCCCCCATTCCCCCAGAGCTGAGGTAGTGCAGTGGTTAAATGCAGCACTGCAGGCTACTTCAGCTGACTGCAGTTCAGCTGTTCAAATCTCACCGGCTCAGGGTTGACTCAGCCTTCCATCCTTCCGAGGTGGGTGAAATGAGGACCCGGATTGTTGTTGGGGGCGATATGCTGACTCTGTAAACCGCTTAGAGAGGGCTGAAAGCCCCATGAAGCGGTATATAAGTCTAACTGCTATTGCTATCATCTATCTATCTCTATCTATCTTCATCTATCTATCCTATCTATCTATCTATCTATCTATCTTATCTATCTATCTATCTATCCCTCTATCTGTCTGTCTGTCTATCTATCTATCTATCTGTCTATCTATCTATCTATCTATCTATCTATCTATCTATCGGATTGTTGGGGGCGATATGCTGACTCTGTAAACCGCTTAGAGAGGGCTAAAAGCCCCATGAAGCGGTATATAAGTCTAACTGCTATTGCTATCATCTATCTATCTATCTATCTATCTATCTATCTATCTATCTATCTATCTATCTATCTATCTTATCTATCTATCTATCCCTCTATCTGTCTGTCTGTCTGTCTATCTATCTATCTATCTATCTATCTATCTATCTATCTATCTATCTATCTATCTATCTATCTATCTATCTATCGGATTGTTGGGGGCGATATGCTGACTCTGTAAACCGCTTAGAGGGGGCTGAAAGCCCTATGAAGCGGTATATAAGTCTAACTGCTATTGCTATCATCTATCTATCTATCTATCTATCTATCTATCTATCTATCTATCTTATCTATCTATCTATCCCTCTATCTGTCTGTCTGTCTATCTATCTATCTATCTATCTATCTATCTATCTATCTATCTATCTATCTATCTATCTATCTATCTATCTATCGGATTGTTGGGGGCAATATGCTGACTCTGTAAACCGCTTAGAGAGGGCTGAAAGCCCCATGAAGCGGTATATAAGTCTAACTGCTATTGCTATCATCTATCTATCTATCTATCTATCTATCTATCTATCTATCTATCTATCTATCTATCTATCTATCTATCTATCTATCTATCATCTATCTATCTATCTATCTATCTATCTATCTATCTTATCTATCTATCTATCCCTCTATCTGTCTGTCTGTCTATCTATCTATCTATCTATCTATCTATCTATCTATCTATCTATCTATCGGATTGTTGGGGGCAATATGCTGACTCTGTAAACCGCTTAGAGAGGGCTGAAAGCCCCATGAAGCGGTATATAAGTCTAACTGCTATTGCTAACTGCTATTCCCTCTAAGTTCCCTTCCTGGTAGAGCTGGAGGCCTGTTGCCCCTCCCCGATGCCAGCGGGTGGGTGGGAGGGGCGAGCCAAAGGGAGGGGGGACATTGGCTTCTCCCCTCAATCTTGCGACATGCCACCCCCACCCCCCCCTTGGTTCCTGCCAAGGGGGCGGTCGGGCGCATGACAGAGGCTTCTGTCTTGGAGGAAAGTCGCTTGCCCTTCGCTTCAACTCCCTCGCCCATCCTCCCCCACCGAAGGAGAGGACAGAGATGGCCTCCTTCGGGAGCAGAGGTTTGAGGGTGGTGGTGGTGGGGGGGAAAAACTTTCCAAATTTGGGAGCTCCTTTGGCTCAGGGACCTTCCAATCCGGGAGGAGCAGCTGCCAGGACCTTTGAATTAATTGTGGTTAATGACAGGCTTAAAGCGAGATGGTTTTGCTCTGCGGCCGCCCGAGAGAGAAAAAGAGAGGGAGACTTTCATTCCTTAGTATTTTTGGTATTTCCAGGGCACAGATCTCTGGCCAGCCTTCCCCCCAGCCTCCCTCCTTGCCTCCCTTCCCTGAAGACAAGCAAGAGAAAGTTAAATAAGAAGCGAAGGGGGGGGGGCTTTGAAAAGGACGAGTCAGGGAAGAGCAGAGCTGGGAGGAGACCTTGGAGGCCTTCTAGTCCAACCCCCTGCTCAAGAAGGAGACCCCGGACCATTTCAATCAATCATTCAATCAGAATAGAGCTGGGAGGGACCTTGGAGGTCTTCTAGTCCAACCCCTGCTCAAGCAGGAGACCCTGGACCATTTCAATCAATCATTCAATCAGAATAGAGCTGGGAGGAGACCTTGGAGGTCTTCTAGTCCAGCCCCCTGCTCAAGAAGGAGACCCCGGACCATTTCAATCAATCGTTCAATCAGAATAGAGATGGGAGGGACCTTGGAGGTCTTCTAGTCCAACCCCCTGCTCAAGCAGGAGACCCAGGACCATTTCAATCCATCAATCAATCAGAATAGAGCTGGAAGGGACCTCTGAGGTCTTCTAGTCCAGCCCCCTGCTCAAGAAGGAGACCCCGGACCATTTCAATCAATCGTTCAATCAGAATAGAGATGGGAGGGACCTTGGAGGTCTTCTAGTCCAACCCCCTGCTCAAGCAGGAGACCCAGGACCATTTCAATCCATCAATCAATCAGAATAGAGCTGGAAGGGACCTCTGAGGTCTTCTAGTCCAACCCCCTGCTCAAGCAGGAGACCCTAGACCATTTCAATCAATCATTCAATCAGAATAGAGATGGGAGGGACCTTGGAGGTCTTCTAGTCCAGCCCCCTGCTCAAGCAGGAGACCCAGGACCATTTCAATCAATCATTCAATCAGAATAGAGCTGGAAGGGACCTTGGAGGTCTTCTAGTCCATCCCCCTGTTCTAGCAGGAGACCCTAGACCATTTCAATCAATCATTCAATCAGAATAGAGCTGGGAGGGACCTTGGAGGTCTTCTAGTCCAGCCCCCTGCTCAAGCAGGAGATTGGATCGTTCTAGTCCAATCTTTTCTTGGAAATATATTCTCTTATTTAGAATAGAGAACAGGAGAAGAATAGAAAAGAGAAGAATAGAGAATAGAATAGAGAAGAGACGAATTGAAAAGAGAAAAATAGAGAAGAGGAGAATAGAGAAGACTAGAGGAGAAGAGGAGAAGAGAGAAGAATAGAAAGGAGAGAATAGAAGAGAAGAATAGAATAGAGAAGAGAAGAATAAAGAAGAAAAGAATAGAGAAGAGAAGAATAGAGAATAGAATAGGGAAGAATAGAGAAGAGAAGAATTGAAAAGAGAAAAATAGAGAATAGAATAGAGAAGACTAGAGAAGAGGAGAGAGAGAGAAGAAGAGAGAGAGAGAAGAATAGAGAGGAGAGAATAGAAAAGAGAATAATAGAATAGAGAAAAGAAGAATAGAGAAGAGAAGAATAGAAAAGTGAAGAATAGAAAAGAAGAACAGAGAAGAAAAGAATAGAGAAGGGAAGGGAAGGAGAAGTATAGAGAAGAGAAGAATATATTTAGATAGAACAGATTCTGGGTTAAAAACGGAGGATCGACAAATGGAGAAGGAGAAGGAAGCTTTGGGCAAGAAGCATTTCTACCAAACCTCACTCCTTTTTCCTGACCTTCTCCCCCCCTCCCTGCCCCCCCCCCCCCGTGCAGCAAATTCCCTGAAAATTCCCTGTCCATAAGGTGCAGCTGCGAAGAGGCTCCCTTCCCCAAACAAAGGACAACAAAACAAAACAAAAAATAAAAGTATTTGAACATTAGAACCTCAAAAGCAGAGGGGGGGGAGGGGGAGGGGGAGGAATTTATGTCTCCACCGCGCTTGGCAGCTCTGGGCCAAAACTCTTTGTTCTGCGCTGCAAGATTTTATTGCAAGCACTGGTGACTGACTAAGAAGCCCCAGTTATTAAATAAAAGCTGTGCAGAGGGAGGAAGAATTGGAGGAGAAGGAAGGAAGGAAGGAGGAGGATTGGAAGACAGAGGGGGAAGGGGAGGAGGAGAGGATGGAGAAGAGGGAGTGATGGAGGGGGAGAAAGAAGGAAGGAAGATGAGAGATGGAGAAGGAAGGTTGGAAGACAGGGAAGGGGGAGAAGGAGGAGGAGATGGAAGAAGGATAGATGGAGAAGGATGGAGGAGGAAGAGAGAAGAAAGAAGGAGGGTTAGAGGGAGTGATGGGGGAGGAGAAAGAAGGAAGGAAGATGGAGAGATGGAGAAGGAAGGTTGGAAGACAGGGAAGGGGGAGAAGGAGGAGGAGATGGAAGAAGGATAGATGGAGAAGGATGGAGGAAGAAGAGAGAAGAAAGAAGGGTTAGAGGGAGTGATGGAGGAGAAAGAAGGAAGGAAGATGGAGAGATGGAGAAGGAGGGTTGGAAGACAGAGAAATGGAGAAGGAAGAGGAGGAAGAGAAGGAGGGTTAGAGGGAGTGATGGAGTAGGAGAAAGAAGGAAGGAATATGGAGAGATGGAGAAGGTGGGTTGGAAGACGAGAAGTTGGAGAAGGAGAGGATGGAGGAGAAGAGAGGGTTGGAAGAAAAAAGGTGAAGATGGAGAAGAGAGAGTGATGGAGGGGGGAAAAGAAGGAAGGAAGATGGAGAGATAGAGATGGAGGATCGGAAGACAGGAGAAGATGGAGAAGGAGAGGATGGAAGAGAAGGAAGGTGGAAGAAAAAGGTGGGAGGAGAGATGAAGAAGAGAGTGATGGGGGAGGAGAAGGAAGGAAGATGGAGAAGTGGAGGAATATTGGAAGAGGGGAAGGAGAGAAGGAAGAAGGAGAGATGGAGAGGGAAGGCAGGAGAAGATGGAGAAGGAGGGAGGAGGAGGAAAAGGAGGGTTGGAAGACAGAGGAGAAGGTGGAGGAGAGGATGAGGAAGAGAAGGAAAGGAGTTGGAAGACGGGAGAAGATGGAGAAGAGAGGATGAAGGAGAAGAGAAGGAGGGGTGGAAGAAAAAAAGGTGGAGTGATGAGGAGAAGAAAGAGAGATGGAAGGTTCAAAAACAAGAGGCAATGGAGAAGGAGGAAGGATGAAAAGAAGGAAGAAGGAGAGATGGAGAGGGAAGCAGGAGAAGATGGAGAAGGAGAGGATGGTGGAAGAAGGGAGGAGGAAGATCGGAAGACCGAGAAGATGACGGGAGAAGAAGGAACGATGGAGAAGGAAGGAAAAAGAGAGAAATGAGGAAGGTTGGAAGACAGAGTAGATGGAGGATGAAGAGAAGGAAGGAAGGAGAGATGAAGGCAGGAGAAGGAGAGAGGATGGAGGAGAAAGAGGAGGAAGGAAGGAAGGAGAAGGAGGGTTGGAAAGACCAAGAAGATGATGGAGAAGGAAGGAAAAAGGACAGAGAGAGAGAGGGTTGGAAGACAGAGGAGAGGTGGCAAAGGAAGAGGAGGAGGAGGAGGACTCCCCCAACAACCTTCTCTTCCTCTCCCAGAGGTGGACCTCACCTACCCTTGTGTGACAACCTCCCGAACACCGGCAGGCTCTCCCAGGGTGGAGCAATTCCACGGCGGTTGCGGAACTGGAATTGGCACTCCTCGATGGCCAGTTTTGGGCCCCCCGGCGCACGGCGTCCATGACCTCCAGGTTCCTCTTGCACATCTGGACTTGGCGCTGGATCAGGCCCTTCAGCTTCTCACAGGTCTCCTCCTCCGAGATGCTGCCGACCGAGGAGAGCTTGCCAAGTACCTGCGAGGAAGACCAGAGAGAGAGAGACCCCCGTCGGAAACAAGGTCCCTCGAGTCTCCAGAGATGAAAACTGACGAGGGTCCAGGCAGAAAGACCCCCTCCCCACCACACAGACACACCAACCAATGGCTCCTGCCAACCTCATGCCCCACTTCGTCAACGCAAAGAGCTGGCCTGGTCATTGCCAAGGGGCACCCAATGCCACGGGGGGCTTTGAGCTCCTTCCCACAGGCCGTCCCACCGTGGCTGAAGAGTTGGGGAGAAAAGGCAGGAGGACAGAGTGGGAAGGGTCCTTGGAGGTCTTCTAGTCCAACCCCCTGCTCAAGCAGGAGACCCTAGACCATTTCAATCAATCAATCAATCAATCAACCAGGATAGAGCTGGAAGGGACCTTGGAGGTCTTCTAGTCCAACCCCCTGCTCAAGCAGGAGACCCTGGACCATTTCAATCAATCAATCAATCAATCAATCAATCAGAATAGAGCTGGAAGGGACCTTGGAGGTCTTCTAGTCCAACCCCTGCTCAAGCAGGAGATCCTAGACCATTTCAATCCATCAATCCATCAGAATAGAGCTGGAAAGGGATCTTAGAGGTCTTCTAGTCCAACCCCCTGCTCAAACAGGAGACCCTAGACCATTTCAATCAATCAATCAGAATAGAGTTGGAAGGGATCTTAGAGGTCTTCTAGTCCAACCCCCTGCTCAAACAGGAGACCCTAGGCCATTTTCAATCAATCAATCAATCAGAATAGAGCTGGAAGGGACCTTGGAGGTCTTCTAGTCCAACCCCCTGCTCAAACAGGAGACCCTAGGCCATTTCAATCAATCAATCAGAATAGAGCTGGAAGGGATCTTAGAGGTCTTCTAGTCCAACCCCCTGCTCAAACAGGAGACCCTAGACCATTTCAATCCATCAGAATAGAGCTGGAAGGGACCTTGGAGGTCTTCTAGTCCAACCCCCTGCTCAAACAGGAGACCCTAGACCATTTCAATCAATCAGAATAGAGCTGGAAGGGACCTTGGAGGTCTTCTAGTCCAACCCCCTGCTCAGGCAAGAGGGGGGGGAAAACCCTATACCATTTCAGAGAAATGGTTGTCTGATCTCTTCCTAAACACTTGCAGTGTTGGAGCTACCCACAACCTCTAGTGGCCAGCTGTTCCACTGGTTCCATTGTCCTCGATGCCAGGAAATCCCTCCTTCGTTCAAGGTTGCTCCTCTCCTCGGTGAGTTTCCATCCTCCTGCCTTCTCCTCCTGCCTTCTGGTGCTTTGGAGAAGAGGTGGACCCCCTTCCTCTTCTTTGGGGCATCCCCGAAAGACCACCATCATTCCTTCCCCCAGTCCTCCTTTTCTGGAGACCTGCCACAGTGTCGGATCCTTTCCTCCGAGGTTTCCTGGCCACGGTCAAAGGCTTAGCCCGTTCCCACATAAACTAGGCTCCCTCCCCCTGTTTCAGGGTGCTGGTTCTTCTCTCCCTCCCCCCTTCCCCACCAGGGTAAGCCCCTCCCCAAACCTGTCGTGCCGCCTGTCGCTTCTCCAGCTTCCAACAGCTGTCCTTTGTCTGGGAGGAGGACGGGACTGCCCCCCCCCCCCCCCGGTCACATCCTGCGGAGGCTCCCTACATCCCAGGGCCTCCAAAGCCCATGGAGATGCGGCCAAAATCAGCAGAACGAGGACGGAGGCTGCCAGGAGCCTCCCTCGGCCTGGGCAGCCTTGCGATCAGCCGGAGGCTCCCTTCCAAACCACTTCCCTCCCAGGAAGGAAGGAAGGAAGGAAGGCCAGGCTGGGGTTTTATCATCATCATCATCATCATCATCATCATCATCATTATATACTTTATTCATGAAAGATGAAACTCAGCCAACTGAACGTTCAAAAATGCATCGCAAATACCAGTGACTGGTGCTAATGGTTGATACTGTTTGCTGCCAGCGTCCTGGGTATCAACCAAGGACCTTCTTAAAATAATCATCTTCTTCTCCTCTTCCTCCACTATTCCATCTCCTCCTTATCTTCCCCCCTTCTTCTTCTCCTTCCTCTCCTTCTCCTCCTCCTCTTCCACTATTCCTTCTCCTTCTTCCCCCACCTCCTCCCTTCTTCTTCTCTTCTTCTTCTTCTTCTTCTTCTTCTTCTTCTTCTTCTTCTTCTTCTTCTTCTTCTTCTTCTTCTTCTCCTTCTCCTCCTCCTCCTCCTCCTTCTATTTTTTTTTTATTCATTAAGCATGAAACTCAGCCAACTGAACATTCAAAAATACATCACAAATACCAGTGACTGGTGCTAATGGTTGATACTGGTGGCTGCCGGCGTCCTAGGTATCAACCAAGGACCTTCTTAAAATAATCATCTTCTTCTCCTCCTCCTCCTCCTCCTCCGCCACTATTCCTTCTCCTCCTTATCTTCCCTCTCCTCCTCCTCCTCCTCCTCCTCCTCCTCCTCCTCCTCCTCCTCCTCCTCTTCCTCCTGTTCCACTATTCCTTCCCTTTTTATCTTTCTCTCCTCCCCCTCCTCCTTCTCCCCTCTTCCCTCTTCTTCTCCTCCTCCTCCTCCTCCTCTTCCTCTTGTTATTATTATTATTTATTTTATTCATGAAACATGAAACTCAGCCAACTGAACATTTAAAAAATGTATTACAAATACCAGTGACTGGTGCTAATGGTTGATACTCTGGTGGCTGCCAGCGTCCCAGGTATCAACCAAGGACCTTCTTAAAATATAAGATGTTCCGAATAGCGCAGTTTTTTTGCAGTTCCGCTGGGGTTATTGGAGGAAGCTGCAATTTGTAGATGTATCTTGTAAAATCCTTGGACATGGTGCCAAGTGCCCCGATGACAATGGGTATCCCTGTCACATGCTTCATCCATAGCCGTGTAGTCTCGATGGCCAGTCGCGACCTTTCATGATTTTTTCCAGTTCTTTTTATTTCGACTCTGGCGTCTCCAGGAACAGCGATATCAATAAACCGTGCACTTCGGCCCTCTACAACGGCGATATCTGGCGTGTTGTGCTCCAAATGACGATCCGTCTTTATTCGAAAGTCCCACAAGATCTTCGCCTTCTCACTTTCTGTAACTTTTTCCACTTTTATGTTCCCATGACTTTCTGGATGCAGGTGTTGGTAGATATAACCGGTCAACATCACTTTCAGGGTGCAAAGCATGACTCATTGTCATAAGCTTCCTTGTTTTTTCTGTCCAAATTGTCCAACTCCATCTGGGTCCAGTCAATTATTCCTGCAGAGTATCGGATCGCAGGTAGAGCCCAGGTATTTATGGCTTTTGTGATGTTTCCTCCACTCAGTTTGGACTTTAATATCTTGCGAAATTGTCGAATGTACTTGGCTGAGATTAATTCCTTGACTTTATTATGCATTAAGTCAGAGGCCTCTAAAATCCCCAAGTACTTGTAGCCTTCTTCTGGTTTTACTAATGCCTTTATCATTTCTTCATTCTCAAGTTCTATTCCATCATCTTCCATGACTATTATTATTGTTGTTGTTGTTGTTGTTGTTATTTTCT
This sequence comes from Thamnophis sirtalis, assembly GCF_051295495.1. NCBI lineage: Eukaryota > Metazoa > Chordata > Lepidosauria > Squamata > Natricidae > Thamnophis > Thamnophis sirtalis. The sequence continues at coordinate 45,700,853 of NW_028261395.1, forward strand.
TCTTCCTGGCTACACCCGCTGCCTCCTTCAGCATGAGGGGTCAGTCCTTGGGATCCCCTGCAGCTGCAGAGGATGGGCTGTAGGGCGGAGGGGAGGGCTGAACGAAGGGGGGCTCAGCCCTTGTAGACATGTGGTACTCTGACGATTAAGGTTTGAATAGGGAGAGGCTGCTGGGGACCAGCACACCCTTGGGGAGAACTCCGGAGTTCACGAATCGTCTGGTTGGAAAAGGGGCTTAGAATAAGGGAGTCAGAAGGGACCTTGGAGGTCTTCTAGTCCACCCCCCTGCTCAAGCAGGAGACCCTAGACCATTTCAATCGATCAGAATAGAGCTGGAAGGGACCTTGGAGGTCTTCTAGTCCAACCCTCTGCTCAAGCAGGAGACCCTAGGCCATTTCAATCGATCAGAATAGAGCTGGAAGGGACCTTGGAGGTCTTCTAGTCCAACCCTCTGCTCAAGCAGGAGACCCTAGGCCATTTCAATCGATCAGAATAGAGCTGGAAGGGACCTTGGAGGTCTTCTAGTCCAACCCTCTGCTCAAGCAGGAGACCCTAGGCCATTTCAATCGATCAGAATAGAGCTGGAAGGGACCTTGGAGGTCTTCTAGTCCATTCCCCTGCTCAAGCCGCAGAGCCCTAGACCATTTCGATCGATCAATGCTGTTAGGGATATAATTCTAACGGTTGGGTTGGCAATACCATTTAACAATGCTATACCTGTATCTTTAAATCATACTGTAAAATGTGAATGGTTGCTGTTTTTCCTCAATCGGCCATAAGAGGGTGCCAGAACGACTGTTAGCTCTCTCTCTCTGTTTGTTAGATGCTGGGCTGATCTGATCTGAGTGTTTTTGGAAGCTGGCTGTTAGAAAGTGCCGTGAGCTATTGTAAGTTTTGCAACTGTTAGCGAACTTTGAGTACCGAACTGATTATATGATACTGGACTATGTTATTTGGATTATCCCTTAACTGAAAGACGTTGATGACTGACTGTCTTATCCGTGTGTGACTTGGACTGTTTGATGGACTCTGATACCTCTATTTCCACGAAAGCAAAAGCCTATTTAAACTGCAGTGTCTCTGTATGCTGGTTTGTGTGTTCTCCAACGCAACTCTCACAACGCTTCACTGAACGCATTCGCTCTCCCAACGGGGAGCTTACCTAACCAATGGCATCAGAATAGAGCTGGAAGGGACCTTGGAGGTCTTCTAGTCCAACCCTATCCGTTGTCCCCCACCCTTTGCAAAGGAAGACCAGATGGCCCGCCGGAGAGGAGCTTGGAGGGGGGGGGAGAGGGAGGCTGCCATTTTGCCAGCGGCAGCGGTCAAAACCTCCGGGAGAGTTCATATATATATATATATATATATATATAGTGTCACAACCCCTGGTATGCCCCAATTATGGGAGGAAGCTAACTGCTTCCATTCTCTGTCCATCGGCTTGTCACGAGAGACCATCCAGACAGAAAGCCCAATCTTTATTTATCAGCACAAATACAACACAAATGTAACAAAAGGCAACAGTAAAAATATTGGGCTTTCTGTCGTGATGGTCTCTTGTGATGAGCCGATTGACAGATGATGGAAGCAGTTAGCTTCCTCCCATAATTGGGGCATACCAGGGGTTGTGACACTATATATATATACCCCCCTCCCTGGCTCAAGGTGATATAGGAGGAGGACCTGTGGCTTAATGGTTAAGACATCTGCCTAAGATGTAATACAGCACAGGTTCGAATCCCAGTAAGGGTATGTATGGCTAGCTGATGAGAGCTAAATAACTTGAAATAGATCTATACTAGTCTCCCTTTATTTATTTATCAGCACAAATACAACACAAATGTGTAACAAAGGCAGCAGTAAAAATATTGGGCTTTCTCTCTGGATGGTCTCTCGTGACGAGCCGATGGACAGAGAATGGAAGCAGTTAGCTTCCTCCCATAATTGGGGCATACCAGGGGTTGTGACACTAAATATATACCTACCTCCCTGGCTCAAGCTGATATAGGAGGAGGACCTGTGGCTTAATGGTTAAGACATCTGCCTAAGATGTAATACAGCACAGGTTCGAATCCCAGTAAGGGTATGGCTAGCTGATGAGAGCTAAATAGCTTGAAATAGATCTATACTAGTCTCCCTTTATTTATTTATCAGCACAAATACAACACAAATGTAACAAAAGGCAACAGTAAAAATATTGGGCTTTCTGTCTGGATGGTCTCTGGTGACGAGCCGATGGACAGAGAATGGAAGCAGTTAGCTTCCTCCCATAATTGGGGCATACCAGGGGTTGTGACACTATATATATATACCTACCTCCCTGGCTCAAGCTGATATAGGAGGAGGACCTGTGGCTTAATGGTTAAGACATCTGCCTAAGATGTAATACAGCACAGGTTCGAATCCCAGTAAGGGTATGTATGGCTAGCTGATGAGAGCTAAATAGCTTGAAATAGATCTATACTAGTCTCCCTTTATTTACTTATCAGCACAAATACAACATACACACACACACACACACACACACACACACACACACACACACACACACACGAACACACACATCCGTTGGGAGCATCATCAAAAGGAGAAGCCGTGGCGTTTCCAGAACTCCTGCTTTCAAACCCTTCCAAGCAGATGGTCCAGATAAAGAGCATTTTTCCCCCCCTAAACAACTTCTTATTACTGCAGAGGGGAGGATCAGAATGAAGATTAACGTGTTATTTCAACGATAAAGGCCGATGCTGTCCTCCAGGCTCAAGAGGAAGGGAGGGAGGGCGGGGGGGGGAGGGGGAAGGGAAAAAGAAGAGGAGGAAGAAGAGAAGGAAAAAAAAAACCTCCAAGATTCCCAGATGTCTTTGTTGCTGCGGCTCAGCAAAGCTTGGTGAAGGAGAGAGGCTGCCCACTCGCCACCCACCCACCCACTCCACACCCCTGTTTCCAGGCCACCCTGTTTAGAGATCAGGGGAGGTTTTTAAAGAAAAGACTGGACGGTCCCTTTTCTGAAATGGTCTGGGGTCTCCTGTTAGAGCAGGGGGTTGGACTAGAAGACCTCCAAGGCCCCTTCCAGCTCTATTCTGATTGACTGAATGATTGACATGGTCTGGGGTCTCCTGTTAGAGCAGGGGGTTGGACTAGAAGACCTCCAAGGTCCCTTCCAGCTCTATTCTGATTGATTGAATGATTGAAAAGATCTGGGGTCTGTTAGTGCAGGGGGTTGGACTAGAAGACCTCCAAAGTCCCTTCCAGCTCTATTCTGATTGATTGATTGATTGATTGAAATGGTCTGGGGTCTCAGAGCAGGGGGTTGGACTAGAAGACCTCCAAGGCCCCTTCCAGCTGTATTCTGATTGACTGAATGATTGAAATGGTCTGGGGTCTTCTGTTAGAGCAGGGGGTTGGACTAGAAGACCTCCAAGGTCCCTTCCAGCTCTATTCTGATTGATTGAATGATTGAAAAGATCTGGGGTCTGTTAGTGCAGGGGTTGGACTAGAAGACCTCCAAAGTCCCTTCCAGCTCTATTCTGATTGATTGATTGATTGATTGAAATGGTCTGGGGTCTCAGAGCAGGGTGTTGGACTAGAAGACCTCCAAGGCCCCTTCCAGCTGTATTCTGATTGACTGAATGATTGAAATGGTCTGGGGTCTTCTGTTAGAGCAGGGGGTTGGACTAGAAGACCTCCAAGGCCCCTTCCAGCTCTATTCTGATTGATTGAATGATTGAAAAAGATCTGGGGTCTGTTAGTGCAGGGGGTTGGACTAGAAGACCTCCAAAGTCCCTTCCAGCTCTATTCTGATTGATTGATTGATTGATTGATTGGAATGGTCTGGGGTCTCATAGCAGGGGTTGGACTAGAAGACCTCCAAGGTCCCTTCCATCTCTATTCTGATTGACTGAATGATTGAAATGGTCTGGGATCTCCTGCTTGAGCAGGGGGTTGGACTAGAAGACCTCCAAGGCCCCTTCCAGCTCTATTCTGATTGACTGAATGATTGACATGGTCTGGGGTCTCCTGTTAGAGCAGGGGGCTGGACTAGAAGACCTCCACTCTGTCAGTCTTTGACCTCACAGTTCAACCCTGAGCTACCCTCTTCTGGTAATTCTGCACCTTTGCCCATATCCTGCCTTTTACATACCGGCCAAAAGTGACTGGTACTAGAAAAATTTGCCAATTCCATAAAGACTTAATGCAGGTAGCAACAGATAAATAAAGAGGTGGAAGGAGAGCTAGAACTAGATTTTACAGACACAGAGAGAGGGGGAGGAGAGGGAGGGAGGGAGAGAGAGAAAGAGGGAAAGAGACAGAGAGATCCCCCCCCCTATTTTGGTTTGTGAGCCGCCCTGAGTCCCTCTGGGAGTAGGGCGGCATAGAAATGCAATAAATCAAAATTAAATCAAATCAGAATGAGAGGGAGGGAGGGAAAGAGAGAGGGAAAGGGAGGGTGGGAAAGGAAAGAGGGGGGAAAAGAGAAAGTGGGAGAGGAAAAAGAGAGGGAAAGAGAAAGAGAGAAAGGGGAAAGAGAAGGGGCAGAGGGAAAAAGGGAGGGAGAGCAGGAAAGAGAAAGAGAGACAGAGAGTGCGAGAGGGAGGGAGGGACAGGGAAAGAGAGGGGAAAAAGAGAAAGTGGGATAGGGAAAATGAGGGAAAGAGAAAGAGAGAGAGATGAAAGAGATGGGGAAAGAAATAGAGGGAGTGAGAGAGGGAAAAAGAGAGAGGGAAAGAAAGTGAGCAAGAAAGGGAGAGGCAGAAAAAGAAGTAGAGGGAAAGAGAGAGGGAAAGAGAGGGAAAGAGTGTAAGAAAGGGAAAAAGAGGGAAAGAGAGTGAGAGGGGGAAAGAGAAGGAGAGAGGAAAGAGGGAGGGAGAGAAAAAGAGAGGGAAAAAGAGAGAAAGAGTGAGGGGGAAAGAGTGAGAGGGGGAAAGAGGGAAAGAGGCAGAGGGAAAAAGAGAAAGTAAGAGGGAAAGAGAAGGGGGGGAAGAGAGGGGGACAGAGGGAAAAAGAGAGGGAGAGCAGGAAAGAGAAAGATGAAAGAGAGGGGGAAAGAAATAGAGGGAATGAGAGAGGGAAAAAGGGAGAGGGAAAGAACGTGAGTGAGAAAGGGAGAGGCAGAAAAAGAAAGAGGGGAAAGAGAGGGAGAGAGGGAAAAAGAGTGTAAGAAAGGGAAAAAGAGGGAAAGAGAGTGAGAGGGGGAAAGAGAAAAGAGAGGGGAAAGAGGGAGGGAGAGAAAAAGAGAGGGAAAAAGAGAGAAAGAGAGTGAGGGGGAAAGAGGGAAAGAGAGTGAGAGGGGGAAAGAGGGAAAGAGGCAGAGAGTGAAAAAGAGAAAGTAAGAGAGGGAAAGAGCAAGAGTGAGGGGGGAAGGGGGGACAGAGGAAAAAGAGGGAGAGCAGGAAAGAGAAAGAGAGAGAGAGATGAAAGAGAAGGGGAAAGAAATAGAGGGAATGAGAGAGGGAAAAAGAGAGGGAAAGAAAGTGAGCGAGAAAGGGAGAGGCAGAAAAAGAAAGAGGGGAAAGAGAGAGGGAGAGAGGGAAAAGAGGGAAAGAGTGAGAAAGGAAAAAGGAGAGAAAGAGAGTAAGAGGGGGAAAGAGAGAGAGGAAAGAGGGAGGGAGAGAAAAAGAGAGGGAAAAAGAGGGAAAGAGAGTGAGAGGGGGAAAGAGGGAAAGAGGCAGAGAGGGAAAAGAAAGAGAAAACGAGAGAGGGGAAAGAGAGGGGGGAAAGGGGGAAAGAGTGTGAGAAAGGGAAAAAGAGGGAAAGTGAGAGGGGAAAAGAAAGAGAGAGGAAAGAGGGAAGGAGAGAAAAGAGAGGGAAAAGGAAAGAGAGTAAGAGAGTGAGAGGGGAAAAGAGGGAAAGAGGCAGAGAGGGATAAAGAGAGAGAAAGAGAGGGAAAGAAGAAAGCGAGAGAGGGGAAAGAGAGGGGGGAAAGGGGGAAAGAGTGTGAGAAAGGGAAAAAGAGGGAAAGTGAGAGGGGAAAAGAAAGAGAGAGGAAAGAGGGAGGGAGAGGGAAAAAGAGGGGGGAAAGAGAGAGAGAGAGAGAGAATGAGAACAAAAACACAACACCTGGCTGGAATTCATACAAGGCAATTTGCAAGAGACTCGCCCCCCACCCCCACTCCAATCTAACACCCCAAACACCTCTTGACAAGAGCAAGGAAGAAAAGGACACCGCCCGCGACAAGGGATGCACACCACCCGGGGGGTGGGGCGGGGGGGGATTTCCCAGCTGTAGGAAAAGGCCGATTGGGGGACATAACCCCTGGCCAAAAATAAAAATAAAAAAATATACTCTTTGTTGCAGGGGCTGATGCCCACAACAGGACAGAGAACCATAGGGTTGGAAGGGACCTTGGAGGTCTTCTAGTCCAGCCCCCTGCTCAAGCAGGAGACCCCAGGCCATTTCAATCAATCAGAATAGAGCTGGGAGGGACCTCAGAGGTCTTCTAGTCCAACTCCCTGCTCAGGCAGGAGACCCTAGACCATTTCAATCAATCAATCAATCAATCAGAATAGAGCTGGAAGGGACCTCAGAGGTCTTCTAGTCCAACCCCTTGCTCAAGCAGGAGACCCTAGACCATTTCAATCAATCAATCAATCAGAATAGGGATGGAAGGGACCTTGGAGGTCTTCTAGTCCAGCCCCCTGCTCAAGCAGGAGACCCAAGGCCATTTCAATCAATCAGAATAGAGCTGGGGAGGGACCTCAGAGGTCTTCTAGTCCAACCCCCTGCTCAAGCAGGAGACCCCAGACCATTTCAATCAATCAGAATAGAGATGGAAGGGACCTCAGAGGTCTTCTAGTCCAACCCCCTGCTCAAGCAGGAGACCCAAGGCCCTTTCAATCAATCAGAATAGAGCTGGGAGGGACCTGGGAGGTCTTCTAGTCCAACTCCCTGCTCAGGCAGGAGACCCAAGGCCCTTTCAATCAATCAGAATAGAGCTGGGAGGGACCTCGGAGGTCTTCTAGTCCAACCCCCTGCTCAAGCAGGAGACCCCAGGCCCTTTCAATCAATCAGAATAGAGCTGGGAGGGACCTCAGAGGTCTTCTAGTCCAACCCCCTGCTCAAGCAGGAGACCCTAGACCATTTCAATCAATCAATCAATCATAGTTTATAGTTTATAGTTTATTGGAATTTGTAGGCCGCCCTTTTCCCTGAGGGGACTCAGGGCGGCTCACATAAACTAGGAAGGGGGGGGATACAGACAACAAAATAGAGACAAATACTAAAATGGTAAGCAACATACATTCATCATTCGGGAGGGGTCACTATCCTTATCCCCAGGCCTGGCGGGCGAGCCAGTTCTTCAAGGCTGTGCGGAAGGCTTGGACGGTGGAGAGGGTGCGGATCTCTACAGGGAGCTCGTTCCAAAGGGCCGGGGCTACTGCTGAGAAGGCCCTCCTCCTTGTAGTTGCCAGCCGACACTGGCTGGCCGATGGAATACGGAGGAGGCCTAACCTATGAGATCTTATTGGTCGCAGGGATGTGATTGGCAGAAGGCGGTCTCTCAAGTATCCAGATCCACTGCCATGAAGGGCTTTATGGGTGATTAATAGCACCTTGAAGCGCATCCGGAGATCGACAGGTAGCCAGCGCAGCTCGCGGAGGATAGGTGTTATGCGGGTGAATCGAGGAGCACCCGCAATCACTCGCGCGGCTGCGTTCTGCACTAGCTGAAGTCGCCGGATGCTCTTCAAGGGCAGCCCCATGTAGAGCACATTGCAGTATTCCAGCCTAGAGATCACTAGGGCCCGAGTGACTGTTGTGAGAGCCTCCCGATTCAGGAAGGGTCGCAACTGGCGCACCAGGCGAACCTGGGCGAATGCCCCCCTGGTCACAGCCGTTAGGTGGTGGTCAAATGACAGCTGCGGATCCAGGAGGACTCCCAAGTTGCGAACCCTCTCTGAGGGGTATAGAATTTGACCCCCCAGCCTGAGTGATGGTATATTAGTCAAATCTTTGGGAGGAAAACACAACAGCCACTCGGTCTTTTCCGGGTTGAGCACAAGCTTGTTAACCCTCATCCAGTCCATAACGGCCTCAAGACCCCGGCTCACCACATCCACCGCTTCATTGAGTTGGCACGGGGCGGACAGATACAATTGAGTATCGTCCGCATATTCAATCAATCAATCAATCAGAATAGAGCTGGAAGGGACCTTGGAGGTCTTCTAGTCCAACCCCATTCCCAGTCAGGAGACCCCAGGCCATTTCAGACCAATGGCTGTCCAGTTCTCCTCTTGAAAACCTCCCACAATGGAGCAACCCACAATTTCTGGAAGCAAGTTGTCCCACTGATTAAATGGTGAGAAAATTGCTCAATATACAGGTTGTTTATCTCCTTGTTTAGTTTCCCCCCCATTGCTTCTTGTCCTGCCTTCGGGTGCTTTGGAGAATAGCTTGACTCCCTCTTCTTTGGGGGCAGCCCCTCAACTACTGGAACCCTGCTATCGTGTCCCACCTTCCCAGACGTTCTTCTCATTTAAACTAGACATACCTAGTTCCCCCTCAACTGTTCATTGAATTATTTAAGCCTCCGGATCTCTTGGCTATCTCAGTTGCTTTCCTCTGCATTTTTTCCAGGGTCTCCACATTCTTTTTTTTTTTTTTTGCAAATTTGAAAAAGGAAAGGAAAGGAATGGAACGGAATAGAATATAGAATAAAATATAGAATGGAATGGAATAGAAGAGGAAGAGAAGAATAAACTTTAGAATAGAATAGAATATAGGATAAGATAGAATAGAACAGAAATTGAATTGAATCGAACCGAAATAGAATAGAAATAGGTAAGGAATAGAATAAGGAATCGAAATAGGAATAGAATAGAATGCAGAATAGAATAGAATATAGAATACTGTAGAATATAGAATACAATAGAATAGAACACAATAGGATGCAGAATAGAATAGAATAGAATATAGAATGGAATGGAACAGAAAAGGAAGAGAAAAATAAAGTTTAGAATAGAATAGAATATAGGATAAGATAGAATAGAACAGAAATTGAATCGAATCAAAATAGAATAGAAATAGGTAAGGAATAGAATAAGGAATCAAAATGGGAATAGAATAGAATAGAATGCAGAATAGAATAGAAAATAGAATACTATAGAATATAGAATAGAATAAAATAGAATAGAACACAATAGATTGCAGAATCGAATAGAATAGAAAATAGAATGTAGAATAGAATAGAATAGAAAAAGAATCAAATTGAACTGAATCGAAATAGAATAGAATAAGGAGTCGAAATAGGAATTAGAATAGGAATCCAATAGAATAGAATGCAGAATAGAATAGAAAATAGAATATAGAATAGAATAGAACAGGAATCAAATTGAATTGAATCGAAATAGAATAGAATAAGGAGTCGAAATAGGAATTAGAATAGGAATCCAATAGAATAGAATGCAGAATAGAATAGAAAATAGAATATAGAATAGAACAGGAATCAAATTGAATCTAAATAGAATAGAATAAGGAGTCGAAATAGGAATTAGAATAGGAATCCAATAGAATAGAATGCAGAATAGAATAGAAAATAGAATATAGAATAGAATAGAACAGGAATCAAATTGAATTGAATCGAAATAGAATAGAATAAGGAGTCGAAATAGGAATTAGAATAGGAATCCAATAGAATAGAATGCAGAATAGAATAGAAAATAGAATACTATAGAATATAGAATAGAATAAAATAGAATAGAACACAAAGATTGCAGAATCGAATAGAATAGAAAATAGAATGTAGAATAGAATAGAACAGGAATCAAATTGAATAGAAATAGAATAGAATAAGGAGTCGAAATAGGAATTGAAATAGGAATCCAATAGAACAGAATGCAGAATAGAATAGAAAATAGAATACTGCAGAATATAGAATAGAATAGAATAGAAATTAGAAAGCAGAATAAAATAGAACAAAACAGAACAAAACAAGGAATCGAATTGAATCGAAACAGAATAGAATGAGGAGTCAAAATAGGAACAGAATAGAACAGAACAGAACGAGGAATTGAATCGAACCAAAATAGAAACTGAAGAGAACAGAACGAGGTAGAAGGGACCTTGGAGGTCTTCTAGTCCAACCCCCTGCTCAGGCAGGAAACTCTATACTTACACAACCCCTTCTCGGTTTGTAAGCTCCGTCCTCTTCCCCTTTCACCAACTAGCCTGCCTTTCCTCCCCGGGGACTTCAGAGCAGCCAAGATGGCACCACAACCACAAACTTGGGTGGGAGGGTCAGGCCAAGCCTTTGCCGCAGTTTCCAGGGGCCAAGTGGTTTGAATACTGGACCCCGGCCCACAACTTCAGCCCCCAACACTGGTGTGTGTGTGTGTGTGTGCGTTTCTCCTCCTCCCAGAGCTGCCTTTTAACCTCCAGGCTCCTGTCACACACATTGTGTGGCTAGTCTCACACAGTGTGACTTTTTCAACCCAGCGACAGGCACCCCAGGGGGAGACTTAGGATTCTCTTCGGACCCCGTGAAAGATTTACGCAGCGTCGCAGCCCAAGATATGACTTGAATTGCGGGGGTTTTCCTCCACACGCTCAGATTACTCGTGACAAAACCGATCCCAGCCAGGGGAATCACAAATACACAAACACACAAAACACACACACCAAATAGACAAAAATATATCTCTCTTTTTTGGCCCTGGTCTTTCTCTCCTTCCCTCGGCCTCGCTCGAGAGACAATTGGGAAGGGAATGAGAGGGACAGGAAATCGGCTACAGCCAGTCCTCGACTTACAACACTTCGCTTAGCGACCGTTTCAAAGTTACAGCACCACTGGGGGGCGGGGGGAAGAAGCGACTTGCCACCATTTTTTTTTCCACACGTCACAACCTTTGGGGCATCCAAATTCAGATTCTTGGCAACCCCGACTCGTTATTTACGACGGTCGCAGAGCCTACCCAGGGGGGGGGGGATATCATGCGATTCCCCCCTTTTGTGACAAGCAAAGTCAAAAGGTGGGGGGGGGGGGAAGCTGGTTTCGCTTAGTAACTTCACCGTTTCAGGGATTCGCTTAAAAACGGCAGCAAGAAAAGTTGTAGAATGGGGGCACAACTCACTTTGCAAATGTCTAACTTTAGCAGCGTTAAATCTGGGGAGAACTACCTGCATCATATAGGTAGGTAGGTAGGTAGGTAGGTAGGTAGGTAGGTAGGTAGGTAGGTAGGTAGGTAGATGATAGATAGATAGATAGATAGATAGATAGATAGATAGATAGATAGATAGATAGATAGATAGACAGACAGACAGACAGACAGACAGACAGACAGAGATACACAGACAGACAGAGAGAGATAGATACAAAGATAGATAAACAGAGATAGATAGATACACAGATAGATAGATAGATAGATAGATAGATAGATAGATAGATAGATGATAGACAGACAGACAGACAGAGACAGAGATAGAGAGAGAGAGAGAGACAGACAGACAGACAGACAGACATACAAAGATAGATAGACAGACAGACAGACAAACAGACAGAGACAGAGATAAATACACAGATAGATAGATAGATAGATAGATAGATAGATAGATAGACAGACAGACAGACAGACAGACAGACACACACACACACACACAAACACAAACAGGGAGTTGAAGTCCACCCAGAATAGAATAACAGAATTGGAAGGGACCTTGGAGGTCTTCTAGTCCAACCCCCTGCCTAGGCAGGAAACCCTACACCACTTCAGACAAATGGCTATCTAACGTTTTCTTAAAGGCTTCCAGTGTTGAAGCATTCACAACTTCTGGAGGCAATTTCTGTTCCACTGATTGATTGTTCTTAACTGTCAGGAAATTTCTCCTCAGTTCTAAGTACTAAATCTTCCAAGTGGCCAAACCTTGAAAAAAACTTTCTTTCTTCTCAATTCTCAATCCTGCTCCTCAAACAGTCTATTATTGCTTTATATATGTGTATGTGTATGTGTATGTGTATATGTGTATATATATATATATGTATGTATGTATGTATGTATGTATGTATCATCTATCTATCTATCTATCTATCTATCTCTCTCTCTCTCTCTCTCTCTCTCTCTCTCTCTCTCTCTCTCTCTCTCTCTCTCTCTCTCTCTCTATATATATATATATATATATATATATATATATATATATATTTATATCTACCTATCTATCTCTATCTCTATCTATCTATCTATCTATCTATCTATCTATCTATCTATCATCTATCTATCTATCTATCTATCTATCTATCTATCTCTATATCTGTCTGTCTGTCTGTCTGTCTATCTATCATCTATCTATCTATCTATCTATCTATCTATCTATCATCTATCTATCATCTATCTATCTATCTATCTATCTCTATATCTGTCTGTCTGTCTGTCTGTCTGTCTATCTATCATCTATCTATCTATCTATCTATCTATCTATCTATCTATCTATCTATCTATCTATCATCTATCTATCTATCTATCTATCTATCTATCTAATCTATATCTATCTATCTATCTATCTATCTATCTATCTATCTATCTATCATCTATCTATCTATCTATCTATCTATCTATCTATCTATCTATCTATCTATCTATCTATCTATCTATCTATCTATCTATCTATGTATATTCTTGGTCACCAAGTTGCTTTAATGGTCAAAACAGAAAATAAAACTAGATACAATTATTTTAGTTCCTTCTTATTCATTGAATCCTTAAAAAAAAGCCCCCAATTTTGACTTCCACGATGTCCCTTGGGAGGATGGAGAGGTGGATTTTGGTGACCAGGGGGGAAAAAAAATGAGAAGAAAAAAGACATTTCCCCAAATTCCTCTCCAGCAATCTCTTTTCCTCTAAAGACTGTTTTAGAATTACAGAAACGGAAGGGACCTTGGGAGGCCTTCTAGTCCAACCCCCGGTCTAAAGGAGGAGTGCTTATACCATCCCCCACAAATGGTTGTTTCAATCTTTTTCTTGCAAACCTCCTGTGATGATGTATTCACAACTCTGGGATCAAAGTTACCAGGAATCCTCAATTTACAACCCCAAAATCTGCGTTGCTAAATGAGAAATTTGTCACGTGAGTTTTGCCCCATTTTACGACTTCCCCTGGCACGTTTGTTAAGTGAATCGGCTGCAGCTGTGAAGTTAAGTCACCCGGTTTGTTAAGTGAATCTAGTTTCGCTCATCCGAAGGTCGCAAAAGCGGATCACGGGAAACACTGCGACCGTCATAAATACGAGTCAATGGCCAAGCATCGGAGTTTTGATCCGGCGACCCCGGCAATGGTCGTAAATGCGAGTCAGTGGCCAAGTGTCCAAATTTGGATCGCCTGGCCCTGGGGGGAACGCCGCAATGGTCATAAGTGCGAAACGGCACTTTTTTTTCAGTTGTAACTTAGAACGGTCGCTAAGGGAACCGTTGCAAGTGGAGGATCGTGCTGTAGTTATTTATTTATTTTCTAAATGCAGCTGCGGTTAATATGCAACCTGGCTGTTTATGATTTATTTTGATTTATTATTATTTTTTGCAAAGTTGTGAAGGACACAAGTCCTAACAAGCGAGCCAGGAAAGGCACTCAGGAGGCCGGGGGGAGAGGAGGTGGGTGTGTATATCTATATGTATAGATCATCTCTTTCCTCCTCTCTTTCCTTCTCTCTCTTTCCCCCTCTTTCTGTCCCTCCCTCCCTCTCCCGCTTTCTCTCCTTTCTCCCCCCTCTCCTTTTCTTTCTTTCTCTTCCCCTATCTCCCTCCCCCTTTCTTTCTCTTTCCTTCTGTTTCCCTTTCTCTTCCCATCTCTTTCCTTCTCTCTCTTTCCCTTTCTCTTCCCAACTCTCTCTCTCTTTCCCTCTCCCTCCCCCTCTTTCTCTCTTTCCTTCTCTCTCTCTCCCCCTCTCTTTCCTTCTCTCACTTTCCCTTTCTCTTCCCATCTCTTTCTTTCTTTCTCTCTCTTTCCCTCCCCATTTCTCTTTCCTTCTCTCTCTTTCCCTCTCTTCCCAACTCTCTCTCTTTCCCTCTCCCTCCCCCTTTCTCTCTTTCCTTCTCTCTCTCCCTCCCCTCTTTCTCTTTCCTTCTCTCACTTTCCCTTTCTCTTCCCAACTCTCTCTCTCTTTCCCTCTCCCTCCCCCTCTTTCTCTCCCTCCTTCTCTCTCTCCCTCCCCATCTCTTTCTCCTTCTCTCACTTTCCCTTTCTCTTCCCATCTCTTTCTTTCTCTTTTTCTCTCTTTCCCTCCCCATTTCTCTTTCCTTCTCTCTTTCCCTTTCTCTTCCCAACTCTCACTTTCCCTCTCCCTCCCCCTTTTTCTCTCTTTCCTTCTCTCTCTCACTCCCCCTCTCTTTCCTTCTCTCAATTTCCCTTTCTCTTCCCATCTCTCTTTCTCTTTCTCTCTTTCCCTCCCCCTCTTTCTCTTTCCTTCTCTCTCTTTCCCTTTCTCTTCCCATCTCTTTCTTTCTCTTTCTCTCTCTTTCCCTCCCCCTTTCTCTTTCCTTCTGTCTCTTTCCAACTCTCTCTCTCTCTCCCTCTCCCTCCCCTCTTTCTCTCTTTCCTTCTCTCTCTCTTTCCCTTTCTCCTTCTATATCTATCTATCTATCTATCTATCATCTAGAGAGATCTATAGATCTATCTATCTATCATCTATCTATCTATATCTATCTATCTATCTATCTATCTATCTATCTATCTATCTATCTATCTATCTATCTATCAATCATCTAGAGAGATCTATAAATCTATCTATCTATCTATCTATCTATCTATCTATCTATCTATTATTTATCTATCTATCTATCTATCTATCTATCTATCTATCTATCTATCTATCATCTAGAGAGATCTAGAGATCTATCTATCTATACACACACACACCCAAACACTGTCTTGTGTTATTGTGAAACACTTTGGGACAGCTTGCTAATCTGGGCAGGTTTTCTGTTTAAAAATATGTTTATATATATACATATATATGTTCATCTCCCATCAACTGCCTAAAGGAGAAAGGAATTCTTTAGTCACCAGGGTTAAAAAAAATATGGGTGGAACGGCTCCCACACCTGGGCACGCAGGCTCGAGACAACACACACACACACACACAGAACCCTCTACATTCTCCCCCCTCCCCCCCCCCATCTAAGCAGATGCAGACTGGGTAGTGACACACAACTCCCCCCCCCCTTAAAAAAAAAAGAAGTTAGCAAAGCCAAAGTAGATTTCTCCCTCTTTTCCCCAAAGAAGAAAAAAAGAAATTCTACAGGACAAGACACAGCTCAGCGTGGAACTGGTCCAAGGATTTAATATATCTCTTGAAAAAATCATCTCGTTTTCTTCCAAAATTCCTCCCCCTGGCAGTTTCTCATCTTGAGGTCAAAAGAACCAAAATGGGAGGGGGGGGGAAAGCAAAATGCAACTGTCCCATACGCACAAATCTAACAATGCTGAAAATCACGTCCGTCCAACTTCAGGATCGCAATTGGTAGATTTCCCTATACGGGACAGTTGCATTTTGGCCCCCCCACACACAATCCCTCCCCGGGGGCATCTCAAGGGCAACCAGAATGAATGGCGAGACCCTGCCCGAGACCTCAAAAGCCACCGAGAGTTGGAAGAAATCACGTTCAACCCGGTTCAAATCCCACAATTGCAACAGGAGGATTGTGTTTCCGCCAAAGCAGATGGATTTACACAACATGCAACGGGAGAGGGGGAGAGGGAAACCACTTTTTTCTCTAAGGCAAGGGTCTCCAAACTTGACCGCTTTAAGACTTGTGAACTTCAAATCCCAGAATTAAGACTAGCGAATTTCAATTCCCAGAATTAAGACTAGCGAATTTCAATTCCCAGAATTAAGACTTGTGAATTTCAGTTCCCAGAATTAAGACTTGTGAATTTCAATTCCCAGAATTAAGACTTGTGAATTTCAATTCCCAGAATTAACACTAGCGAATTTCAATTCCCAGAATTAAGACTTTTGGACTTCAACTTCCAGAATTAAGTCTTGTGAATTTCCAACTCCCAGAATTAAGACTTGTGAATTTCAATTCCCAGAATTAAAACTTGTGAATTTCAATTCCCAGAATTAAGACTTGTGAATTTCAACTCCCAGAATTAAGACTTGGGGATTTCAATTCCAAGAATTAAGACTTGTGAACTTCAACTCCCAGAATTCTTGTGAACTTCAACTCTCATAATTCTGCTGCTTGAGGAATTCTGGGAATTGAAGTCCACATGTCTTAAAGCAGACCAGCTTGGAGACCCCTGCTCTTAAAAAATTCAAGGCCAATTTTTAAAAAACGGGGTCCATACATTTTATTCCAAGGATAATTCTCTGGGGACCCTCCCGTTATATCTGCCTTTGTGTCTTATGTCTCCCCCCCCAAAAAAAAAACCACAGCGAAAACTAACAAATCAATGACCTCTCCCAGGCCCAGAGCCTTCACAGGGGCTAGGAGCTTGAGGCTCCTTTGAAATCTGCAGCTTCGACCACAGTTTCTTAGTTAAGCCAGCGACGTGGTTTACTCTCAAATGCAAAACTCTCGTTTCCCCGGGGAAGGCGGTGAGATGGGCAATAAGACCACCCCAGCACCCGCCCACCCACCCACCCACCCCACCCCTGAGATGTTTTTAGGGTGCCAGGCGTTGCAAAAAAGGCCAGGATGAATTCCCACACAACCCTTCGCAACCATCCCGCAATTTCCCCTTGAACCTGTTTCCCCAGCTCCAACATCCGGGTCACGATAGACGGTGCAAATATTTACCTCCGTTTTTTAAATGATATCGTTAATCGCGTTTGTGGTTGGAGGAAGGAAAAATGCAGAGCGGAGCTACAGATTTGGCTGGTGCCAACATAGAAGAGAAAAGGTTGGGGAATTAAGAGGGGAGGGAAAAGTGCCCACTGTATCCATGGCAGTGGACGAAGGCCGATGCCCACCGGAGGCGTGGAAATGTTTTTAAGTTTATTTTAAAAACATCAACACAGACAAACACGTAACTTATCGGCGAATCTTTACAGTCAATTGTTTCCCCTCCTGTACATTTCAATTTTACATTTGTGGCCCTCTGATACTTTTTCATGTACAAGTCCTTAGTTATTCATATTTAGCCATTTATCTCAGACAATCCTACTACCTATATTATATCGTGTATACTTTTCTTACGTTAATATAATTTATCTTTCCTACTCCTTGTCTTATCTCCGTATCCTAATTGTTCTGCCATACTTTAATTTTTACCTTTCCCAATTTCTTGTTTCTATCGCCTGCACCATTTCCCCCAAACTAAATAGTATTCTCTCCCCTTGTTATTTCCTTTGTCAATTTCTCCATCCTCGTGCATTCATTCTTCCTTCGGTACTATATTGTTTTTTCCCCCCCATATTCGTACCTATGTTATTCTTTGCCACAGTTGTAAATAATGTAAGATTAGGTATAACATTTCTCTGTTGTATTTTTTGTTGCGGTTTAGCCCTAATAAGAATAGTTTCCATTTCTGCGTTTTATTAAGCCGTGGACGTTTTTTATAGGAAGTTTTTGCAACGCAGGAGTTGGCTTTCGGGGGTTAAAATAACCCAACCGTCCTCGAGATACGACTAAAACCCAGCCCAAAATTCCTGCGGTTCAAGTAAGGCATCTGCCAAGTGAGCTCTGCCTCGCTTTACGACCCTTTCTCTCCCTGACACTTATTTACATCAAGCGAGTCACGTTTTACGACCTTTCTCTCCCTGGCATTTATTACGTCAAGTGAGTCTCACGGTGGTTAAAACGTTGTTTTGGCTGGGCCAGTACGTCGCAAAGGTGGATCGCGTCACACACAACCGTCGTGAATGTGAGCCGGTTGCCGAGCCTCCGAGCGTAAATCGCGCGGCCGTCGGGATGCTGCCAACGGTCTTTAAGTGCGAACAGCGGTTCAACGTCGCCTTTTTTCAGGCCGTGTAACTTTTCTTGTAACTTTGGACGGTCGCAAAAACGAACCGTTGAAAGTTCAGGGATGATGTGTAGATCAAAACCCACTTCAATAGTAAACCAGAAGCAACTTATAATTTCTGCCCGAGCATTTGTCCTCGTGAATTCTAGTTCGGCGTCCTGTTTAAAGCTGGCTTCCCCTCCCCTCTTTCCAATTGTCTTATTTCAGCCTCGCAAGAGATCAAAAATAAGAGAAGATCCGTATTAGAGTTTGACTGTTTAAAGCAAAAGGAAAACGCCATTCGCCGAGTTCCGATCTGTTTCGTTTCTCTCTCTCCAAAAACAGGACAGGGCTGTTTGTGTAAAAGCAAAAAGTTGTGGTTGTCGTGTCGTTATCCTTCTAATGTGGCTGAAGACAGTGGGAAGTTGGTGCCTTTTGCTTTCCTTTTTTTCTCCCTTAATATTTCTTTTTTTCTTTTCCCTGCAGCTCCTCTTAGGTTTTCCACTGCTTTTTTTTTAAATTTGTCTTTGAATTTTATACTTTGAAAAACACGCACACAAACACACATACATACATATCAATATATAATTCTGCAATTTGCTCAGCTTTCCATCCTTCCCATTTATAGATATAGATTGATAGAGATGAAGAGAGATGAAAGACAGAAAGATAGATAGGAGATAGAAAGATATGAAGATAGAAGACAGAGAGAGAGGTAGATATGAAGAAAGAATACAGGATAGATGGATGGATGGATGGATGGATGGATGGATGGATGGATGGATGGATATGAAAAAAGAATACAGGATAGATAGATAGATAGATGATAGATAGATAGATAGATAGATAGATAGATAGATAGATAGATATGAAGATAGAAGACAGAGAGAAAGATAGATATGAAGAAAGAAGATAGATAGATATAAAAATAGGATAGATAGATATAAAATAGAAGAGGATAGAGAAAGATAGATATAGATAGATAGAAGACAGAGAGAAAGATAGATATGAAGAAAGAAGATAGATAGATATAAAAATAGAAGACAGGATGGATAGATAGATAGATAGATAGATAGACAGACAGACAGAGAGAGAGAAGAGAGATATTAAGATAGGAGAGAGAGAGAAAGGAAGGGAAAGAAGGAAAGAAAGAAAAAATATTTTCGTACATGAAAACTTAAGGGAGCACAAAATGAGGATGCAGCCAGGTGTGTATGTGTGTGTGTGTGTGTGTGTGTGTGTGTGTGTATGTATATGCGTGTGTGTATGTACACACACACACACACACACACACACATCAAAACCACCCTTAGCATCCTGATCACCAATTCTCGGTTCCATGGTGAGAAAAGAAAAAAAAAGGGGGGGGGAGGTGGGGTAGGAAATAAATAAATGGAAATAAAGTCTGGCATTTGACAAAACCACCCCTTCGGTTGGCTTGAAAGCAGAGAGGCCGGGCATTTCTAGCCTCTTATCGTGCTAGGAATGATAACTGGCTAAAAGTGGGTTTATTGTTTACCCAGAATAAAAAGGTTTGCCCAGGAAAGTGGGATTGCAAGCATTTAAACGGGGGAATGGAGGAGATAAGTTGGATCAACATTAAAATCGTGGCAGTAGCCTGGAAACTACCCATTTATTCCACAGCCTGGTTGTATCCTGGTTTTGTGCTCCCTTAAGTTTCCATACACCAAAGTGTCTTCTCTCATCTCTCTCTCTCTCTCCCCCCACTCTCTCTCTCTCTCACACACACACAGGTCTGTCTGTCTGTCTATCTATCTTCTATCTCTCTCTCTATATATATCTCTTTTCTATTGATATCTTTATCTAGCTTTATCTCTCATCTATCTCTCTTTTATCTCTCTGCTATTTACAGTATCTATATCTCTCTCATCTATTTATATCTATATCTAGCTCTATCTTATATGTATATGTGTATATGTGTGTGTGTATGTATGTATGTATGTATGTATGTGTGTGTATGTATGTATATATATATATATATATATATATATATATATATATATATATATATATATATATATGTTTTATTTGTGCTGATAAATAAATAAATATGTAATCTCTCTCATCTACAGTACCTATCTTCTTTCTCTCTTATTTATTGATATACATATCTAGCTAGCTATCTCTTATCCCTCTCTCTCTTATCTATCTCTCTTATCTATCTATCTATATCTATCTATCTATCATTTATCAGATAGATAGATAGATAGATAGATAGATAGATAGATAGATAGATAGATAGATAGATAGAGGTAGATATAGATATCAATAAATAAGAGAGAGAGATAAGAGAGAGAGATAAGAGAGATAATCTCTCTTATCTCTCTCTCTTCTTTATTGATATCTATCTATCCATCTCTTTTATATATCTCTCTCTCTTATCTAACTATCTACATATCTTACCCATCTATCTTATCTA
The DNA here is from genome assembly GCF_051295495.1 of Thamnophis sirtalis. Classification (NCBI taxonomy): domain Eukaryota; kingdom Metazoa; phylum Chordata; class Lepidosauria; order Squamata; family Natricidae; genus Thamnophis; species Thamnophis sirtalis. Next base: position 45,721,159 of record NW_028261395.1, read on the forward strand.
TCTCTATCTAGCTATCTAGCTATCTGTCATTTCTCCTCTCTCTCTCTCTCACACACACTCTCTCACCTACCTACCTACCTACCATCAATTTCTCATCTATCATCAATTTCCCACCTGATGTCTGTGTCTGTCTGTCTGTCTATTCACAACAGCTCTGCCAGGAAGGCCACCCCAGTTGTGCCCACGAAGCCTCTTGCCACCTGGGCCTCCAGCTAGCCAGCCCCACCCAGCAAAACTACGCGTTATTCATTTATTTATTTTTGTTGTTTTGTTGCAAGAATGTATCCGCCTGCCTTACCTCGGGGTAACTCCGGGAGGCTGACCGCGCTCAAAGACACAAACCGCACCAACTCGAAACAACACGACAACAAAACGTCAAACGCTTCGATTCAGCAGCCGCGGGGGCCCGTCCCGGTTCTCCCACTCCCCAAAAATGAATGTCCTGCCTTTCAGGACAGCGCAGCTTACAAAGAAGGCCGGTGCAACCGCTCCTCTGAGCGTGCACAAAGCGCTAGTGCAGCCGGTTCTCTGAGCATGCACAAAGCGTAGCGCAGCCGGTTCTCTACGCAGCATGCCCAGAGCACCGATGCAGCCGTTCCTCTGAGCATGCACAGAGAGCCGCCGCTGCAGTCAGTCCTCCGAACATGCACGCCGCCCTAGTGCAGCCGTTCCTCTGAGCATGGACAGAGCGCTAGTGCAGCCGTTCCTCTGAGCACGCACAGAGAGCCGCTGCAGTCAGTCCTCCGAACATGCACGCTGCCCTAGTGCAGCCGTTCCTCTGAGCATGGACAGAGCGCCAGTGCAGCCGTTCCTCTGAGCACGCACAGAGCGCCGCTGCAGTCAGTCCTCCGAACATGCACACTGCCCTAATGCAGCCGTTCCTCTGAGCATGCACAGATAGCCGCTGCAGCCGTTCCTCTGAGCATGGACAGAGCGCCAGTGCAGCCGTTCCTCTGAGCACGCACAGAGCGCCGGGGCAGCCAGCCCTCTGCGCGTGCCCCGAGCGCCCGAGGCCCCGCGATCTCCCCTCCTTCCCTTCCTTCCCCCGGCCCGCTTCCCCTCCCCCGGTGCCTGGGATCGCGCGCAGCCAGGTAAGGCGAGCCGGGCCCGGCGCACCTGCCCTCCCGCCCGCCCGCCCGCCCTACTCACAGCCAGTTGCTGGCGTTGGCCGAGGAGGCGGCGAGGATGAGCAGCGGCAACGAGCGCAGGAGGCAGCGCGGGCTCATCCTGCAGGGCGGGCGGGCGGGCGGGGGGTGGCGGCCCGGCCCGGCCCTCCGCCCGGGGGGCTCAGGTGCCGCCGCCGCCGCCCGCTCGGCCAGCCGGCCGGGGCAGCAGCAGCAGCAACAGGAGCGGCGGCGGCGGCGGCAGGAGCGGAGCCGGACTGTCAGCGCGGCCGGGCGCTTCCCGGGATGCGGCGGACGGGCGGGGCGCGGCCCCCAGGGGGCGGCTCTCGGGGCGGGACGGGGACACCCCCGAGGCGGAGCGCCTCGCCCCACCGCCCCGGCCGCCCACACGCGCCGCCCAGCCCGGCCGGGATGCGCCACTCGCCGCGCACTCGGGCTGGCTCGGGCGGAATGGAGCTGGAAGGGGCCTGCGAGGTCTTCTAGTCCGACCCCCCTGCTCAAGCACCGTTTCAATCAATCAAGCAGAATAGAGCTGGAAGGGACCTTGGAGGTCTTCTAGTCCGAACCCCTGCTCAAGCAGGAGACACTAAACCATTTCAATCAATCAGAATAGAGCCGGAAGGGACCTTGGAGGTCTTCTAGTCCGACCCCCTGTTCAAACAGGAGACCCCAGACCATTTCAATCAAGCAGAATAGAGCTGGAAGGGACCTTGGAGGTCTTCTAGTCTGACCCCCTGTTCAAACAGGAGACCCCAGACCATTTCAATCAAGCAGAATAGAGCTGGAAGGGACCTTGGAGGTCTTCTAGTCCGACCCCCTGTTCAAACAGGAGACCCTAGGCCATTTCAATCAATCAATCAGAATAGAGCTGGAAGGGACCTTGGAGGTCTTCTAGTCCAACCCCCTGTTCAAACAGGAGACCCTAGGCCATTTCAATCAATCAATCAGAATAGAGCTGGAAGGGACCTTGGAGGTCTTCTAGTCCGACCCCCTGTTCAAACAGGAGACTCTGGACCATTTCAATCAATCAGAATAGAGCTGGAAGGGACCTTGGAGGTCTTCTAGTCTGACCCCCTGTTCAAACAAGAGACCCTAGGCCGTTTCAATCAATCAACCAATCAATCAATCAGAATAGAGCTGGAAGGGGTCTCGGAGGTCTTCTAGTCTGACCCTCCACCGTTCCAGGCAGATATATGGGAATTGATGTTCACCAGGTGTAAAGTTGCCAGGTTGGAAGACCCTTCCAAGTAGAACATAGAATCATAGGGTTTTCTAAGGGACCTCGGAGGTCTTCTAGTCTGACCTCCTGCCCGAGCAGGAGACCCTACTCAATTCCAGCCAAATGGTTTGTCCAGCCTCTTCTTGAAAGCCTCCAGGGGTGAAGCTCCCACAACTTCCGAAGGCAACTTGAATATAGAATAACAGGGTTGGAAGGGACCTTGGAGGTCATCTAGTCCAACCCCCTGCCCAAGCAGGAGACCCCCCCCTTCACCATTTCTGACAGAGGGCAGTCCAATCTCTTCTTGAAAGCCTCCAATGATGAAGTTCCCACAACTTCCGAAGGCGACTTCTGTTCCATTGAATATAGAATAACCGAGTTGGAAGGGACCTTGGAGGTCATCTAGTCCAACCCCCTGCCCAAGCAGGAGACCCGCTACACCATTTCTGACAGAGGGCAGTCCAATCTCGTCTTGAAAGCCTCCAATGATGAAGTTCCCACAACTTCCGAAGGCGACTTCTGTTCCATTGAATATAGAGTAACCGAGTTGGAAGGGACCTTGGAGGTCATCTAGTCCAACCCCCTGCCCAAGCAGGAGACCCGCTACACCATTTCTGACAGAGGGCAGTCCAATCTCGTCTTGAAAGCCTCCAATGATGAAGTTCCCACAACTTCCGAAGGCGACTTCTGTTCCATTGAATATAGAATAACAGGGTTGGAAGGGACCTTGGAGGTCATCTAGTCCAACCCCTTGCCCAAGCAGGAGACCCCCCCTTCACCATTTCTGACAGAGGGCAGTCCAATGTCGTCTTGAAAGCCTCCAATGATGAAGTTCCCACAACTTCCGAAGGCGACTTCTGTTCCATTGAATATAGAATAACAGGGTTGGAAGGGACCTTGGAGGTCATCTAGTCCAACCCCCTGCCCAAGCAGGAGTCCCCTACATCATTTCTGACAGAGGGCAGTCCAATCTCGTCTTGAAAGCCTCCAATGATGAAGTTCCCACAACTTCCAAAGGCGACTTCTGTTCCATTGAATATAGAATAACAGGGTTGGAAGGGACCTTGGAGGTCATCTAGTCCAACCCCTTGCCCAAGCAGGAGACCCCCCCTTCACCATTTCTGACAAGAGGGCAGTCCAATCTGCATCTTGAAAGCCTCCAATGATGAAGTTCCCACAACTTCTGAATAATAACAGAATAACCGGGTTGGAAGGGACCTTGGAGGTCATTTAGTCCAACCCCCTGCTCTCTCTGGGGCGGCCCCTCCAATATTGGAAGACGCAAATATCGCAAACATTCGCACCGCTGGTGAAACTCTTCCTGACGGGGATGCATAGATTTGGGCTAAAAAAGCTGGAAAGGCAACTGAGTGGCAGGAGAATTTAAAAAGCCGACTCTGGTTTTGAAGCCAACGATGAGTAATGGCAAAGGCCGGGCGTGGTTCCAGAGTCAGCTCTTTCTGGAATTAGCGGGAGCCACCTATAAGCCGGGCAGAGCCGCAAGCCGAACCCGACTGGGACCCGCCGACAGGCCTTGACCTGCTCTGCCTTTCTCTTCTGCCGGCGTTTGTCCTCGCCGCGTTCTTTTGGGAGACGGTTTCAATCCCCAGGCAGAAGAAGCCGGATCTGGCTCTGAGGCCGAAAAAGCTGGGCTGCCTCACCCAGAAAGGAGGGATTGTGGTTCCTTTTGCAATAGTTGCTAGAAGGTCACTTCTCTTCTCTTTTCCTCTCTAATTCCTTCTCTCCTCTAATTCCTTCTCTCCTCTCCTCCTCTAATTCCTTCTCTTCTCTTCTCTAATTCCTTCTCTCCTCTCCTCCTCCAATTCCTTCTCTTCTCTAATTCCTTCTCTCTTCTTCTCTAATTCCTTCTCTTCTCTTAATTCCTTCTCTCTCTTTTCTTTTCTTCTCTAATTCCTTCTCTTCTCTTCTCTAATTCCTTCTCTTCTCTAATTCCTTCTCTCCTCTCCTCCTCTAATTCCTTCTCTTCTCTTTTCTAATTCCTTCTCTTCTCTAATTCCTTCTCTCTTCTTCTCTAATTCCTTCTCTTCTCTTAATTCCTTCTCTCTCTTTTCTTTTCTTCTCTAATTCCTTCTCTCCTCTCCTCCTCTAATTCCTTCTCTTCTCTTCTCTAATTCCTTCTCTTCTCTAATTCCTTCTCTCTTCTTCTCTAATTCCTTCTCTTCTCTTAATTCCTCTCTCTTTTCTTTTCTTCTCTAATTCCTTCTCTTCTCTTCTCTAATTCCTTCTCTTCTCTAATTCCTTCTCTCCTCTCCTCCTCTAATTCCTTCTCTTCTCTTTTCTAATTCCTTCTCTTCTCTTAATTCCTTCTCTCTCTTTTCTTTTCTTCTCTAATTCCTTCTCTTCTCTTCTCTAATTCCTTCTCTTCTCTAATTCCTTCTCTCCTCTCTTTTCTTTCCTTCTCTTCTCTAATTCCTTCTCTTCTCCTCTAATTCCTTCTCTCCTCTTCTCCACTATCCTTCTCTAATTCCTTCTCTTCTCCTCTAATTCCTTCTCTCCTCCTCTAATCCCTTCTCCCCTTCTCCAATTCCTTCTCTTCTCTAATTCCTTCTCTTCTCCTCTAATTCCTTCTCTCCTCCTCCTCTAATTCCTTCTCATCTCTCCCCTTCTCTCCCCTCTCCTCTTCCTCCTTTCCTCCCACTTTCTTTCCTTCCCTCTCTTCCCCTCTTTCTCCTTTCCTTCCCCCTTTCTTTCCTTTCCTCTCCTCTTCCTCCTTTCCTTTCCTCTCTTCCCCTCTCCTTCCTCCTCTCCTCCCCTTCCCTCTTCCTCCTTTCTTTTCCTCTCTGCCCCTCTTCCTCCTTTCTTCTCCTTCCTTCTTCCTCATTTTATTTCCTCCTTCCCTTCCCTTTCCCTTTTTATCTTCCTTTCCTTTCCTTTCTTCATCCCTTCCCCGGCACGATCCTTGTGTGTTTGGCTAGTTTGGAGAAAAGAAGGACTAGTGGGGCCCTGATAGCAGTCTTCACGTATTTGAGGGGCTGCCCCAAAGAAGAGGGGGTCAATTTGTCCAGCAGCAGAGGGAAGGACAAGAAACAATGGATGGAAACTAATCCAGGAGAGAAGCAACCTGAAATTCAGGAGAAACAGTGAGGACAATTCTCCAGTGGAACAACTTGCCACCAGAAAGTTGTGAAGGCCCCAACAATGCAAGTTGTTAGGGAGAGATCAGGCAACCATTTCTCTGAAATGAAAAATGGCAAGGGGTTGGACTGGATGACCTCCAAGGTCCCTTCCAGCTCTATTCTGAATCGATTGAAATAGTCTAGAGGTTTCCTGCTTGAGCAGGGGGCTGGACTAGAAGACCCCCTAGGCCCCTTCCAACTCTTGCTATCCACTCATTCTGTAGGAAAGTGTCTCCTGCTTGAGCCAGGGGTTGGACTGGATGACCTCCAAGGTCCCTTCCAGCTCTATTCTGATCGATTGAAATAGTCTAGAGGTTTCCTGCTTGAGCAGGGGGCTGGACTAGAAGACCCCCCCAAGGCCCCTTCCAACTCTTGCTATCCTGTCATTCCGTAGGAAAGTGTCTCCTGCTTGAGCCGGGGGTTGGACTGGATGACCTCCAAGGTCCCTTCCAGCTCTATTCTGAATCGATTGACATAGTCTAGAGGTTTCCTGCTTGAGCAGGGGGCTAGACTAGAAGACCCCCCAAGGCCCCTTCCAACTCTTGCTAACCACTCGTTCTGTAGGAAAGTGTCTCCTGCTTGAGCCGGGGGTTGGACTGGATGACCTCCAAGCTCCCTTCCAGCTCTATTCTGATCGATTGAAATAGTCTAAAGGTTTCCTGCTTGAGCAGGGGGCTGGACTAGAAGACCCCCAAGGCCCCTTCCAACTCTTGCTATCCTGTCATTCCGTAGGAAAGTGTCTCCTGCTTGAGCTGGGGGTTGGACTGGATGACCTCCAAGGTCCCTTCCAGCTCTATTCTGATCGATTGAAATAGTCTAGAGGTTTCCTGCTTGAGCAGCGGGCTGGACTAGAAGACCCCCCCAAGGCCCCTTCCAACTCTTGCTATCCACTCATTTCTGTAGGAAAGTGTCTCTCCTGCTTGAGCCGGGGGTTGGACTGGATGACCTCCAAGGTCCCTTCCAGCCGTATTACTCTGTATTCTGCCTCCCCTTGTCCTCCTCCCTGCCCCCCCCCTTCTCCCTTCCACCCAGATTCTCCCGGGCTATTCTGGGACCCTTTGCTAACTGCCCATGTGTTTACGGACCCCATAAACAACGGTGCGGGCTTAATCCCGCAGCAGGCGGGACGGAGATTAAGCCGGGATGCGAAGCCCTCCTTTCCACCCCCCCACCCCCGGGGTCCCTCGCAGGCGTGCGTGCGGCTGTGTTTTTCGAACACGAGTAATTGGTTTATTCCTGAGGTAACTATATAAATAGCGGAGGGGAAACGCTTCCTGTTCCAAAGCAAATAACGAACTGCCAGCCGGTTGGCGTCGTGCCACCGAAACGGCAAAAAGGACAGGCATGCATCAGGGCCCAGCAATGTACAGGCCGGGACGGCTCCTCGCCCGCCGACAGGCTGCTTGGCATAACTCGCCTCTTTTCCCTGGAACTCCCTTCTCAAACAGTGGCCTTTCGGTCGGAAGAGAGGCGGATGGGACCTAGGAGTCTTCAACCCACAGCTCAAGCTCACCTGCTTGAGCAGGGGGCTGGACTAGAAGACCTCCAAGGTCCCTTCCAGCTCTATTCTGATTGATTGATTGTTTGAAATGGTCTAGGGTCTCCTGCTTGAGCAGGGGGTTGGACTAGAAGACCTCCAAGGTCCCTTCCAGCACTATTCCGATTGATTGATTGATTGAAATGGCCAAGGGTCTCCTGCTTGAGCAGAGGGGTGGACTAGAAGACCTCCAAGGTCCCTTCCAGCTCTATTCTGATTGATTGATTGATTGAAATGGCCTAGGGTCTCCTGCTTGAGCAGGGGGGTGGACTAGAAGACCTCCAAGGTCCCTTCCAGCTCTATTCTGATTGATTGATTGTTTGAAATGGTCTAGGGTCTCCTGCTTGAGCAGGGGGCTGGTCTAGAAGACCTCCAAGGTCCCTTCCAGCTCTATTCCGATTGATGGATGGATAGAAATGGTCTAGGGTCTCCTGCTTGAGCAGGGGGTTGGACTAGAAGACCTCCAAGGTCCCTTCCAGCTCTATTCTGATTGATTGATTGATTGAAATGGCCTAGGGTCTCCTGCTTGAGCAGGGGGGTGGACTAGAAGACCTCCAAGGTCCCTTCCAGCTCTATTCTGATTGATTGATTGATTGAAATGGCCTAGGGTCTCCTGCTTGAGCAGGGGGGTGGACTAGAAGACCTCCAAGGTCCCTTCCAGCTCTATTCTGATTGATTGATTGTTTGAAATGGTCTAGGGTCTCCTGCTTGAGCAGGGGGTTGGACTAGAAGACCTCCAAGGTCCCTTCCAGCACTATTCTGATTGATTGATTGAAATGGTCAAGGGTCTCCTGCTTGAGCGGAGGGCTGGACTAGAAGACCTCCAAGGTCCCTTCCAGCTCTCTTCTGATTGATTGATTGAAATGGCGTAGGGTCTCCTGCTTGAGCAGGGGGCTGGACTAGAAGACCTCCAAGGTCCCTTCCAGCACTATTCTGATTGATTGATTGATTGAAATGGTCAAGGGTCTCCTGCTTGAGCAGAGGGCTGGACTAGAAGACCTCCAAGGTCCCTTCCAGCACTATTCTGATTGATTGATTGAAATGGTCAAGGGTCTCCTGCTTGAGCGGAGGGCTGGACTAGAAGACCTCCAAGGACCCTTCCAGCACTATTCTGATTGATTGATTGAAATGGTCAAGGGTCTCCTGCTTGAGCGGAGGGCTGGACTAGAAGACCTCCAAGGTCCCTTCCAGCACTATTCTGATTGATTGATTGAAATGGTCAAGGGTCTCCTGCTTGAGTGGAGGGCTGGACTAGAAGACCTCCAAGGTCCCTTCCAGCACTATTCTGATTGATTGATTGAAATGGCCTAGGGTCTCCTGCTTGAGCAGGGGGCTGGACTAGAAGACCTCCAAGATCCCTTCCAGCACTATTCTGATTGATTGATTGAAATGGTCAAGGGTCTCCTGCTTGAGCAGGGGGTTGGACTAGAAGACCTCCAAGGTCCCTTCCAGCTCTATTCTGATTGATGGATGGATTGAAATGATCTAGGGCCTCCTGCTTGAGCAGGGGGCTGGACTAGAAGACCTCCAAGGTCGCTTCCAGCTCTCTTCTGATTGATGGATGGATAGAAATGGCCTAGGGTCTCCTGCTTGAGCAGGGGGTTGGACTAGAAGACCTCCAAAGTCCCCCTCCGACTGTGATTCTGTTTCCATCATCCCCTCCTCTTCCTCCTCCTTCTGCAAAAGACCCCGAGCTCCCCATTCCCTTTCCCCTAATTTTTCATTAACTCCGATTCTCCCCTCCCCCTCCCCATCACATTTCCCATTAACCCCCTCATCCTTCTCTGCTTAAATTCTTTTTTCGTAAACTCCAGGAGTGGCTCCCGATCGGTTTGGGATAAATGATTTTCCTCTCGCTGACCACACTGGGAAGTCTTCACCCTCATCAGCAATCATTAACCGGGGCACGAAAAGATTTGGGCTGCAACCGGCTTCATAAACTCACTTCGCGCCCCCCCCCCCTGCTTTCTTCCATCTGGGTTTTTATATATCTTGCAAGGGTCTCTGGGATTCTTATTTTATTTATATTTTATTATTATTACTATTATTTCTGTATTGATGTCTTTTAGCTCTGCACAGTTTTTAACTTTTACGATTCTAAGCCACCCAGGGTTACTCCAGGAAAGAGAAGCAACTAACCAATTTTTTTATAAATTAATATAGATTCTACAAACGAAAATAACATTAGAAACAGGGAGCCCTCCATGTACGGCCGGACCGAAGCCCTAAATTTTGATTGTTAAGTGAGACGTTGGTTAAAGGAGTCTTGTCCAGTCGTGGGATTCACTTAAGTTCACCACCAGCTCACCACTGTGAGCACATGTGGGGCCCTTACAAAGCGTTTTGCTCTCATGCGGAGCGTGGATGCTTTTGTCTCGCATGGTGTGCGCACGGTTTCCCCTAGTGCAAGGTGTGCATGCTTTCCACTTTTGCAGGGTGTGCACGCTTTCCTCTTGCACAGTGTGAACACGCTTTGCCTTCGTGCAAGGCGTGCGTGTTTTTCTCTTGCACGGTGCACACGCTTTGCCCTCGTGCAAGTTGTACACGCTTTTCTCTCGCACAATGTGCACAAGCTTTGCCCTCGTGCAAGGTGTGCACACTTTTCTCTCGCACAGTGTGCACATTTTGCCCTCGTGCAAGGTGTGCACGCTTTTCTCTTGCACAATGTGCACACTTTGCCCTTGTGCAAGGTGCGCAAGCTTTTCTTGCACAGTGTGTGCACGCTTTTCCCTCGTGCAAGGTGTGCACGCTTTTCTACAGTGTGTGCACGTTTTGCCCTCATACAAGTTGTGCACGCTTTTCTCTCGCACAGTGTGTGCATGCTTCCCTTGTGCAAGGTGTGCACACTTTTCCCTCACACAGTGTGTGCACAATTTGCCCTTGTGCGAGGTGTGCATGCTTTCCTCTTGCTTAGGTTGTGCACGATTTGCCCTCGTGCGAGGTGCGCACGCTTTGCTCTTGCTCAGGGAATCCCTGCAGTTGTGAAATTAGCGACACCGTTGTTAAGTGAATCTTGACTTTGCTTGTCAGAAGGAGGTCACGTGACTCCAGGATGGTGCAACTGTCGTAAGTCCCTGCCAGTGGCCAAGCCTCTGAGTTTTGATCACCTGACTACCTGGATACAGCCAGGGTGATAATTGTGAGAAACGGTCACAAGTCACTTTTTCAGTGTCCTAACCACAAACGCTCCCCAAACCAATGATTGTAAGTCAAGGATTGCCTCTATGACCAAATTATCACCAGCAATATTACTTAAAAATGATAACCAAATCTCAGCGTTTCTCGTTTTTGAACATTGCCAAAGATTTCCCCTCTTCGTTTCTGGATATCCATGCGCCTCCTTAAAATCTTTTTCTCGTAAAATCTAGCAGAGAAGTTTTCAGTCCATCTGGATGCACCAAATGGTTTTTTTTATTTGCGATTTTTAGCCTAGCTGGCGCGATTTTGTTTGGTAAGCATTTTTCTTCTCTTAACACAACACACTTTTGTTTAGTCTTTCCCAGAACACAACAATCCTTGCGTTGACTTCCTCACCCCACCCCCCCTCAAAATACCAATTTTCAACGTTATCCACGTTGCAAGATTGTGCACTTAGGACAACTGATAAAACTTCCTGCGCTGCAGGACGGGCTTAACATCAACTGCAGGCAAAATATTTCTTTAAAGCAGGAAAATGCACATATTCCTCTTTTTTCCATGTCCCCCCCCCCCCCCTTTGCCTCATCTTGCTCCTCTCCCCTCAGCTCTGGCTTAGCAGAGACAATTTTACGAGGACATTTCTGAACTGGACAATGTTTTTTTTTATTTTATCTGCTTGCATTATTTTGTACTCTGTTGAACCGGTTAAGACAAAGTAAAACTGAACAAGGAAAATTTTTAAAAAATCGGCAAAAGTTTTGGGTCTTTTTCCAGTGAAAGTGTCGTATTGATTTTTATTCTTAATAGATTATGTAGAATAGAATGGAGAAGAGAAGAGAAGATGAGAAGATAGAACAGAACAGAATAGAATGTAGAATGTAGAATGTAGAATATAGAATATAGAATATAGAATATAGAATATAGAATATAGAATATAGAATATAGAATATAGAATATAGAATATAGAATATAGAATATAGAATATAGAATATAGAATATAGAATATAGAATATAGAATATAGAATATAGAATATAGAATATAGAATTATAGAATTATAGAACATAGAACATAGAACATAGAACATAGAACATAGAACATAGAACATAGAACATAGAATAGAATAATAGAATAATAGAATAATAGAATAATAGAATAATAGAATAATAGAATAATAGAATAATAGAATAATAGAATAATAGAATAATAGAATAATAGAATAATAGAATAATAGAATAATAGAATAATAGAATAATAGAATAATAGAATTCAAAATAGAATACAGAATAGAATAGAATAGAGAGTATAGAATAGAAAATAATAGAAGCTAGAAAAAAGGAATAGAATAGAAGTTAAAAAAATAGAATACAGAATAGAATAGAATAGAATAGAATAGAGAATAGAGAATAGAAAATAATAGAAGATAGAAAATAGGAATAGAAGTCAAAATAAAATAGAATACAGAATAGAATAGAATAGAATAGAGAATATAGAATAGAAAATAATAGAAGATAGAAAATAGGAATAGAAGTCAAAATAAAATAGAATACAGAATAGAATAGAATACAGAATAGGAAGAGATGAGAATAGAAAATAGAATAGAATAGATTAGAATAGAATACAGAATATAGAATACAAACTAATAGAAGAAGAAATAGAAGAAAGAAGAATAGAAAATAGGAATAGAATTGAATTCAAAATAGAATAGAATACAGAATAGAAAATAGGAAGAGGAGAGGAGAGAATAAAAGAACTGGAAGGGACCTTGGAGGTCTTCTAGTCCAACCCCCTACTTAGGCAGGAAACGCTCTACCATTTCAGACAAAGTAAGTCTTTGTGTGTGTTCATCTTGATTTTTATTCTGCTGGGACTGCATGCTGGTCAATTCCTAGTTAGTCTATTACATGCTGGTTAATTGCATCTTAATCAATTGACACGTCATTCAATTTTCATCTTTCACTCCGCCTGGCTAGAAATCGGCCTGGCGCTTGGCGCCGAGGGGCAGGCCCCCGACTCCCACGTTAAAGGCCACCCTGCTGTACCAGATCCCTGCCTCCTCACCCCACCACCACCCCCCCGAGAAGGGAGCTGGACTAGGTGACCTCCAAAGTCCCCTCCATTCTACGATGCTAGCACGCCTCGGTTCTTTGTCCTGTCTGCGCATTCAGTGACATCGAAGAGAGCCAAGAAGTGGTTACACCAGACCCCCCCCCCCCGGTCCTCGCTTGCCGTGGTTTGCAAACCCCGTCGTCGTAGCCGCTTTCGCCCGAACACCACGGGCTTCCTTTCCAGCATATGTCTGAACGCGACCGTCCGTTTTTGAACCCCAAGTTCAAGCCGCTTGCTCCGTCCCTTAATGCCCCCCGCTGCCCCTTTTTGAGCATTTCTATTTTGCTTTTATTCTCTGCAGGGGAAAAACGAGGGGAAAAAGACCAAGGCAAACACAGTTCTGTCGAAAACAGGCAAGCAAAACAAGCTTTGCGCACAGATGCAGGCACCCTGCGGGCTCGCTGTTGATGTCAGACAAATTGCAAACACAACACATTTCGCTCGCTCGCATCCCGTGCTCCCCAACCGCTCCCCCACCCACTCCCCCCCCCTGGCGTGGATTGGGCCACGCGGCCACGCTCGCATTTCCCCCGGCAAGGGAAATGTCCCCACAAGCTGAAAAATTCCACCTTGGTGGGATGGGCTATTTTTTTCTCAGCTCGCTTTCCCCCCCCACCCCACCACCCCAGAGCCGCCGTTGTATCCTTGAAGGGTCGCTAAATGAACTGTTGTAAGTCGAGGACTCACCTATAAGGAGGATGTGCGTACAGGTCATTTTGCATTTATTTATTTTGTCATGTTCGTGTATGGTGTATATTGGAGGGTGGAGACGCTTTGAGAGCTGCGGGGCAACAGAATTTCATATTAATGTAGGCCGATGAGTACGATAAAGTTGTTATTCTATTCTGTTCTATTCTCTGTGTTCTATATTTCTATTCTATTCTATATTCAGTTCTCTATTCTATTCTATATTTTATATTCTATTCTCTATTCTATTCTCTATTTTATATTCTATTCTCTATTCTATTCTCTATTTTATATGCTATTCTCTATTCTATTCTGTATTCTATAGTTTATATTCTATTCTACATTTTCTATTCTACTATATTTTCTATTCTGTTCTGTTCTACTCTATTCTATTCTATCCTATTCTTTTCTTTATTCTATTCTCAATCCTTCTGTTCTATTCTATTCTATTCTATTCTATCTACTCTATTTCTTATTCTATTCTATTCCTTATTCTGTTCCCTATTCTATTTCCTGTTCTATTCTCTTCTATATTTTATATTCTAATCTATATTCTATTCTATTCTATTCATTTTATATTCTACTATATTTTCTATTCTGTCCTGTTCTATTCATTTCTATCCTATCCTATTCTATCCTATTCTATTCTATCCTGTTCCTATTCTATTCTATTCTATTCTCTATTCCTTATTCTGTTCTATTCTATTTGTATTCTATTCGATTCTACGATTTCTATTCTATATTTTCTATTCTGTTCTGTTCTTTTCTGTTCTATCCTATTCTATTCCTATTCCTACTTCTACTCCTATTCCTACTCCTATTCTATTCTCTATTCCTTATTCTATTCTATTCTACATTTTCTATTCTATTATATTTTTTATTCTGTTCTATTCTATACTGTTCTATTCCTATTCCGATTCCGATTCTTATTCTATTCTCTATTCCTTATTCTATTCTATTATACTTTTTATTCTGTTCTATTCTATTGTATCCTATCCTATCCTATTCCATTCCATTCTATCTATTCTATTCTATTCTATTCTATTCTATTCTATTCTATTCTATTCTATATTTTCTGTTCTGTTCTATTCTATTCTACTCTACTCTATCCCATCCCATCCCATTCCTATTCTATACCTGTATACCTATACCTACCTGTATATCATTCTTCAAAAGGCCCGCTGTGATTTGCGAGCACTCCGTTATTCGGAATCCGCCCCCTACGCTGTGCCGCTGGTCCCCTCCTCCCCCTCCCCACAAATGAGGCCAAAGCCCAGAGACCACCCACCCACCCCTCGATTCGGTTTCCTGTAGTGTCTTTCCAACACAATTTGGAACCCAGGGCCTGGGACGCCCGGGCCGGGGCGGGGAGGGGGGGCTTGTCCCCTCCCTCTCTCCCTCCTGTCCCGTCTCCTCTTCCTCCCCTGTCGGATTAACCGGGATCTCTTCTCACAACTGCGGGGTTGAAAGGGGAACTTGGTAGCTTCCCAGACAACACAAGATCTATTTCGGTCTGGCTGCGTAAAACCTTCCCGGCTGGAAAATGTGACACGCGCCGATCGCCTTTTGTATCGGCTCATCATCCTTCCCCCCCCACCCACCCCACCCCGAACTCTTAATTAACGTCCATCCTGTAACGAGAAGAAGACACCCCCCCCCCAGACCTGTGCATTAATAAAGAAATAATTATGCAGGAGGATTAGGCAGCTTATTGTGGGGGAAACAGGTGCCGGCCAGAATATGCGTCTGTCCCACCGGACAGTCCAAATTCCCTCCATGACTGGCCCAAGGGATAATCCGACGGATGGACAGACGGACGGACGGGGGGTGTCCTGTCCTTTGATCACACGCACCGTCTAAGCTGTGTCCTTCCTGCGCTGGCTTGACTTTGTGGCATTGCAACTGCGGTAACACAATAATTTTTTGCCTTTTTCTGCAAGAAAGCGCCAAAAAAATAATTATCTATCTCTACATGCAATCCTCGAATTACAACAGTTCGCTTAGTGACGTTTCAAAGTTACAACGGCACTGAAAAAACCTGTTTTTCCCCCCACACTTATGACTATCATACTATCTCCGTGGTCACGTGATGATCCGAATTCAGACTCTTGGCCACGGACTCGTATTTATGACACTCGATTTCCCCCCTCGGTCAACCTCCCGACCAGCCGAGTCAACGGGGAAAGCAGCTTCGCTTAACGACCGGGTGACTTAAGTTACCGACGGCAGGGATTGCCCTAACGACGGTAGCCGGGAAGGTCGTAAAAAAGCCAGCAGGGTTCACAGCTGTCTCGCTCGGCGACGGAAAGTTCGAAGAAGAGATAGAAATAAGGGGAAAAGAAGAACTGAAAATAAAATGCAGATAGAAGATTTTACAGTCACAAAGGAGATAAAGGAGATCTGTCCCGAAAGAAACCACGAAATAGTAAGGAAAGGAGGAGAACAGGGGAAAGTTACTAGAATAATCAAAGTAAATACTCTGAAGAAAAGATAGAACCACCACAAAAATAGAGAAAAGAAAAAGAAGTTTGTTAGGGGAAGGAAAAGAATTAAAATTGGAATTTTTGAGAGCCCAAGAGAAACTGATTAAAAGAGGAAGAAAGGGTGAAAGAACCACATTAGTAGGCTAAAGACAATAGTAGTAAGATTGTTATTGGTATGTAATTAATTAAGAAATATAGAAATTATAGTATATTGTTAATTGTAGAAAAATTGAAAGAATATTCTTTATGCATAAATCGAATTAGAAGATCTGCATAGTAAAATCTAGAAAGGGAGAAGATAAGAGAGGGAAAGTTGGCGTAACTTTGAAGGGGCAAATTGAAGATACGGTTTATGTATTAAGAAAAAAAATAACTATAAAGATGAAAAAATAATGGAATAGTTTGGCTGAAAGCGAAAGCAAGACATGTTTAAAAAAGGACTATGTAAATGAGGATGTAAAACAAAAGAAAAACATCTCTTTGTTCCTATAATACGTTTAATTTGTATTTTAAAAAAAACCTTGGGAGGGGGGAAGAAATAAGAGAACAGGGGAATATCAGTGTACGCACTTTTCTATCATAAAATATGAGCAATAATAAGGGGAAAGGTGGAATAATCGAATAATGGCAGATTGTAACTCTCTATAAATCTGTATTATTATTAGAAATATATAAGCTGGTTGACGATAATAACTATCTATGACGAAAGCTATTCGTTTTATTTGTATTGGAATATTTGACGCTGTTCCCGCCTTGATAGGTGTGCAAATTTTTTTAAAAACAATTTAAAACTTTTTAAAAATTTTTTTATTATTTTTATTTTGTTTTGTTTTTCTCAGAAAAGAAAGGATTTAATATTTTTTTGAATAAAAAAAAATTAAAACTTACTATAAGAAAGAAGGAAGGAAGGAAGGAAGGAAGGAAAGAAGGAAAGAAAGAAAGAAAGAAAGAAAGAAAGAAAGAAAGAAAGAAAGAAAGAAAGAAAGAGGGCACTTTGGGCACCCTTGAGGTGGTACGTCAAGGGGCAGATAAGGACTGGCAGACCTCCACAAGTCAAAATTTAACCAACGTCTCGCTTAGCAACCAACCATTTAGATTTAATTGCAAACTTTGGTTCTTTGCCTTTTGCAACCTCGGCGTATTCGTACAAGCCGCGGTTTAATCCGGGCCTCCTGGTTTAATGCAAGCTGGGGAAACGGGTGTGTGAATTCCGTCCCGGCGTGCCAATCGGTCTGGGGAAAAAAAAAAATCCAGCGTACCGGGTATTAACCGCAGAAATCTGTAATTCTATCTGCCTGGAATGCAGTATTTCCAGCTTTGCATTTGGGGGGGCAGGGGGGAAGGAGGCAGCACAAGGATGCTGTATAACCTGGGCTTAGCCCCGCCCTCTCCTCTTTTTGACTCCGCCCACCGAACCCCACCTAGCACTCTCTCAGTGCCAGCTTCGGAGAGGGGGGGCGGGGGAGGAAGGGAAACCTGTTTGTGGGTTCAGTCGCCAAGGGTGGGGTCCTGGCTTCTGCATTTGATTCGAATTTAATTCCCAGACAGAAAACATTCTCTCAAAACATTCTCAGGAGCTTCAGAAACAGCGGTCCTCGATTTATGACCGATTCATTCAGTGACCGAAGTGACCACGCCACTGAAGGAAAAGGGACTTCTCGCTGGTCCTCGTGCTTAAGGACCGTTGCAGCAGTGTGCCCAGGGTTATGACATCCAAAGAACGGGGTGGGGTGGGGGGAATGAGGGCATCCTAGTTCAGGAGTCCTTGACATAGGACGGTTCACTTAGCGACCGAAATTAGAACTGGACTGAAAAAAGTGACTCCTGACCGTCATGTGGTCCAAAGAACGGGGGGGGGGGAAACATAGTCCAGAGAGTCCTCGACTTACAACGGTCCACCTACTGACCGTTTGAAGTTAGAACGGGACTGAAACAAGTGACTTCTATCTGGTCCTCGCGTGTAACGACCGTCACAGCATGCCCAGGGTTACGTGATCCAAAGAACCAAGGGAGCGGGGGGGAATCATAGTCCAGGGAATTGACTTACGACGGTTTGCGAGGACCATTTGACGACCATTTGAAGTTAGAACGGGACTGGAAAAAGTGATTTCTTAACCCGTCCTCGTGTGTAATGGCCATCTGAGCATTCTTAGGGCCACGTGGTCACAATGCGAGAACAATCAGAGTTGATCTCTATTCTATTCTGTTCTCTATTCCTTATTCTATTCTATTCTATTCTCTATTCCTTATTCTATTCTATTCTATATTCCTTATTCTATTCTATTCTATTCTCTATTCCTTATTCTATTCTCTATTCCTTATTCTATTCTATTCTATATTCCTTATTCTATTCTATTCTATTCTCTATTCCTTATTCTATTCTCTATTCCTTATTCTATTCTATATTCCTTATTCTATTCTATTCTATTCTATTCTATTCTCTATTCCTTATTCTATTCTATTCTATTCTCTATTCCTTATTCTATTCTATTCTATTCTATTCTATTCTATTCTCTATTCCTTATTCTATTCTATTCTCTATTCCTTATTCTATTCTATTCTCTATTCTATTCTATTCTATTCTATTCTATTCTCTATTCCTTATTCTATTCTATTCTCTGTTCCTTATTCTATTATATTCTCTGTTCCTTATTCTATTCTATTCTCTATTCCTTATTCTATTCTATTCTCTATTCCTTATTCTATTCTATTCTCTATTCTATACTATACTATTCTATTCTCTATTCCTTATTCTGTTCTATTCTATTCTATTCTACTCTATTCCTATTCCTATTCTATTCCTATTTTATTCCATATTCTATTCTATTCTGTTCTATTCTATTCTATAGATTTGCCATAGCCTTCCTCCCCTGGAGCAAACGTCTTTTAATTTCTTGGCTGCAATCCCCATCTTCGGTGATCTTGGAAAACAGACCCATCTGCCTTAAAAAAAAAAAAAAACCACCCATTCCCCCCCTCCCCGCTTTTCTCCTCCCCCCCCCAAAAAAGGAGTGCAAAAGCTAATTGCAAAAAAACATCCATTCTCATTGAGATCCTCGCTGGCTCACCGTCTGCTCCCTCGCTCACCAAATAGCTTCGCCGATGGACTCCGCGATAAAGTGGGACATTATTTTAGTTTTAAATTAAAAAAGAGACCCCCCCCAAAAAAACCCCACATCGCTTCTTTCAAGGCATCCCGTTTAAAAATAACAACCGTAATCATAAAATCGGCTTTTCAGAGGCCCCCAAAATAATTTGGTCGTCTCTCAATTTCAACGTCTGGCGGCCTCTTTTATGATTAGGATTGCTGTTATTATTATTTTATTTTGTTGTTTTGTTTCGCGGACCAAATTAAAACTGGGCCAGCCCAAACTTTTCTTCTCTTTCTTCCATCCTCCCACATCTGGGCCTTGATCTGGCTGCCAAAGGAAGCATCGCGCAACAGCTGCTTTTCAGCAAGCGGCGTTGGGTGGCGATGAGTCAAATGTTGACGCTCACCAGTTGTGTGTGTGTCCGTGTGTGTGTGTGTCCGTGTGTGTGTGTGTCTGTGTGTGAACAAGCAATAATGGCCCCATGGCTGGGAGCAAGGTGGAGCGGAGTTGAAGTGAAGCGTGAAATCCTTCCTTCTAGCTCGTTTAGTTTTGCGGAGGTAGGCTGCTCTTGGCTGAGGAGGCTCGCTTTCCCTCGTCGGCGGTCTTGTCCTCTGAGATTCTAGCTCGTTTCGTATTGCGGAGGTAGACTGCTCTTGGCTGGGGAGGCTCGCTTTCCCTCGTCGGCGGTCTTGCCCCCCGAGATTCTATCTTGCTAACCCAGCCAAACGGGGCCAGTTAAATCGGCCTTTCTCAACGCTGGGCCAGGCGAAAAGAGGAGGACTTCAACTCCCAGAATTCCCCAGCCGCACGCTGCCTGGAGAATTCTGGGAGTCGAGATCCCTGTCTGGGTGGTGGGGAATTCTGGGAGCTGAAGTCCTCCTCCCTTCGAGTCATCGAAGCTGAGACCAGCCGGAAGAACTCAAAAGAGTTCCAAATAATCCATAATTTAACCGTAATTCGTTTTAGTGGCCGTTCAAAGTTAATAACGGTACCAAAAAGAGCGATTTATGACCATTTTTCGGCAGCCGAGATTATGGGCTCATCTCAAACTGGCCAGGATTATGGGCTCGTCTCAGACAAACCAGGATTATGGGCTCGTCTCAGACAAACCAGGATTATGGGCTCGTCTCAGACAAACCAGGATTATGGGCTCATCTCTGACAAACCAGGATTATGGGCTTGTCTCAGACTGACCAAAATTGTGGGTTTATCTGGGACTAGCCAGGATTATGGGCTCGTCACAGCAAACCAGGATTATGGGCCTGTCTCAGACAAACCAGGATTATGGACACATCTCAGACAAACCAGGGATTATGGGCTCATCTCAGACAAACCAGGATTATGGGCTCGTTTCAGACAAACCAGGATTATGGGCTCATCTCAGACAAACCAGGATTATGGCTTGTCTCAGACTAACCAGGATTATGGGCTTGTCTCAGACTAACCAGGATTGTGGGCTTGTCTCAGACAAACCAGGATTATGGGCTTGTCTCAGACAAACCAGGATTATGGTCTTGTTTCAGACAAACCAGGATTATGGACTCATCTCAGACTAACCAGGATTATGGGCTCGTCTCAGACATACCAGGATGATGGACTCATCTCAGACAAACCAGGATTATGGGCTCGTCTCAGACAAACCAGGATTATGGGCTCGTCTCAGACATACCAGGATGATGGACTCATCTCAGACAAACCAGGATTATGGGCTCGTCTCAGACAAACCAAGATTATGGACTCATCTCAGACTGGCCAAGATTATGGGTTTATCCTGGGACCAGCCAGGATTACGGGCTCCTTCCCATCCATCCCTCTGGTCCCCTTCCCGTCTTCCAAGGGCCTCCCAGCCTTTCCCCCCCCCCGCCCCCCCCCCAGTCCTAGCGGGAGACCCTTCCTCCTCCCCACGGAGCCACGGCTTCTTCTGGAATGCGAAGGCCGAGGAGCCCTTTTCAAGTCCAGCCAACAATCACAGTCGGTTGAGGTCAACTTCAGAGGAAGAAAGACGGGCGGCCAACGTCCCCTCCCTCCGGTCGCGGGTGGCTTTGAGGGAGAATCAAAGGGATGGCCGGCGGGCAGCAGCTGGGGGGGCACCAAGGCCAGGGAGCCGAACCCCCCCCTCTTCCTCCTCAACTCAAAACAACCCAGACAGATGGCGGTCCGGCCTGGCTTGGCCTCGGAGGGGGACACCCCCCCCGGCCTCCCCGCCCGCCATCTCCTTCCTTGTCCCCGTTTCCACCGTCCGTCGGACAGCCCCGTCCTCCTCCTCCAAAGGGCCAGAAGGCCGGAGGAAGAGAAGCGACGGATGGAAAACTCATCCAGGAGAAACGCAGAATGAAGGAGGAATTTCCTGACAATTTGCCGGTGGAACAGCCTGCCACCAGAAGTTCTGAGGGGGCTGCGTCGCGGCAGGTTTTAAAGAAGAGATTGGACAGCCATTGTTTGGACTAGAAGACCTCCAAGGCCCCTTCCAGCTCTATTCTGATTGATTGATGTAGTATCTCCTGCTTGAGCAGGGGGTTGGACTAGAAGACCTTCAAGGCCCCTTCCAGCTCTGTTCTGATCAATTGATGGATGGATTGATTGATTGATATATTATCTCCTGCTTGAGCAGGGGGTTGGACTAGAAGACCTCCAAGGTCCCTTCCAGCTCTGTTCTGATCAATTGATGGATGCATGGATGGATGGATGGATGGATTGATTGATTGATTGATGTAGTATCTCCTGCTTGAGCAGGGGGTTGGACTAGAAGACCTCCAAGGTCCCTTCCAGCTCTGTTCTGATCAATTGATGGATGCATGGATGGATGGATGGATGGATTGATTGATTGATTGATGTAGTATCTCCTGCTTGAGCAGGGGGTTGGACTAGAAGACCTCCAAGGTCCCTTCCAGCTCTGTTCTGATCAATTGATGGATGGATGGATGGATGGATTGATTGATTGATTGATTGATGTAGTATCTCCTGCTTGAGCAGGGGGTTGGACTAGAAGACCTCCAAGGTCCCTTCCAGCTCTGTTCTGATCAATTGATGGATGCATGGATGGATGGATGGATGGATGGATTGATTGATTGATTGATTGATTGATGTAGTATCTCCTGCTTGAGCAGGGGGTTGGACTAGAAGACCTCCAAGGTCCCTTCCAGCTCTGTTCTGATCAATTGATGGATGGATGGATGGATGGATTGATTGATTGATTGATTGATGTAGTATCTCCTGCTTGAGTAGGGGGTTGGACTAGAAGACCTTCAAGGCCCCTTCCACCTCTATTCTGATCAATTGATGGATTGATGGATTGATTGATTGATATGTTATCTCCTGCTTGAGCAGGGGGCTGGACTAGAAGACCTCCAAGGCCCCTTCTGGCTCTATTCTGATCAATTGATGGATTGATGGATTGATTGATTGATATGTTATCTCCTGCTTGAGCAGGGGGCTGGACTAGAAGACCTCCAAGGCCCCTCCCGACTCTGTTATTCTAATTCTCCCCACCCCCACCATGAAAAAGTGCCACAGTTGGCCCAAAAGGCAATTGAAATAATTGAAATAATTCTTGAAATAATTCAATGACTCTTCTTTGCCAGCTGGGTTGTGCAAAGGGGGTGGGGGGCAGGTGTGTGTGTGTGTGGGTGTCCAGCAGATTGATTAGGGACCAAGGCCCCTCCCTCGGGGTGAGCTGGACAAGCTCTGGGGTGCCCACTCAGGGATACGTTTGCAAAACCTTTGCAGTTGCTAAACTAAGCCGCCTCTCCGCTGGGTTACCAAACAGGAAACGGTGATCAAAGTGAGGTTTAGTTTTCCATTGGTTATCTCCGGTTTGCGGCTTGTCCAGGAAGCCGAGTTTGGAAACATTGGGGGGGGGGCTTGGGGGGGGGGACAGGGGGGGCATCCCGTAAGGAGATAGTGGAGGCATCTGGACCAGGCTTTCCTGCAAAATTGGGTCCCTCGAAGAGGGCTGGAAGGAATTGCATGATTTTTGGATTTGCACATCGGTCCTGCAGAGTAGGCCGGGCTGAACGAAGGGCTGGAGGAAGCCAGGAGGTTTTTCTCTGGACAGTTTGAGAAGGGGGGGAAATCCCATTGCAGGCCTGATTTTGTTATTGTGTGTTTGGCTTCCTCTGTTCTCTCCCTCCCTTCGCTCTTCTTTCCTTCCTTCCTTCCTTCCTTCCTTCCTTCCTTCCTTCTTGTCACCCTTCCTTTCCCTCCCTCCCTCCCTCCTTTTTCCTTCCTCTTCTCCCACTCTCTCTTTCCTTCCTTCTCTCTTCCTCTCTCCTTGCCGCTTATCTTTGCTCCCTTCCCTTCTTTCTCCTTCTTTCCCTTCCTTCTCTTTCCTTTCCTTCTTTTCCCTTCTTTCTCCTTCCTTCCTTTCCTTCTCCTTCCTTCCCTCCCCTTCTTTTTCCTTCCCTTCTTTCTTCTTCCTTCCCTTCCGTTTTTTCTCCTTCCTTCCCTTCCTTCTCTCTTCCTCTCTCCTTGCCGCTTATCTTTGCTCCCTTCCCTTCTTTCTCCTTCCTTCCCTTCTTTCCCCTTCCTTTATTTTCCTTCTTTCTCCTTCCTTCTCTTCCCTTCTTTCTCCTTCCTTCCTTTCCTTCTCCTTCCTACCCTTCCCTTCTTTCTCCTTCCTTCCCTTCTTTCTTTCTCCCTTTTGTTTTTTCTCCTTTCTTCTCTTCTTTCTCCTTCCTTCCATTCTTTCTTCTTCCCTTCTGTTTTTTCTCCTTCCTTCCCTTCTTTCTTCCTCCCTTCTGTTTTTTTCTCCTTCCTTCCCTTCTTTCTTCCTCCCTTTTGTTTTTTCTCCTTTCTCCCCTTCTTCCTCCTTCCTTCCCTTCCTTTTCTTGTTTTTTCCTCTCCTCCCCTCCCCTCCCCTCAAAAGTTCACTTCGCCGCCCTCTTGCTTAGCAGCAGAAATCTTTTTTTGTGCTCGTAAAGTCGAGAATGACCTGCACACTCTGAAAACTCAGCGTATTTTTGTTTAAAAATGGTCTAAGGTCTCCTGCCTTAGGCTGGGGGGTTGGACTAGAAGACCTCCAAGGTCCCTTCCAGCTCTATTCTGATGGATTGATGGATTGAAATGGTCTAGGGTCTCCTGCTTGAGATGGGGGTTGGACTAGAAGACCTCCAGGGTCCCTTCCAGCTCTCTTCTGATCGATTCATTGATATAGTATCTCCTGCCTGAGCAGGGGGTTGGACTAGAAGACCTACAGGGTCCCTTCCAGCTCTATTCTGATCGATTCATTGATATAGTATCTCCTGCCTGAGCAGGGGGTTGGACTAGAAGACCTCCAAGGTCCCTTCCAGCTCTATTCTGATCGATTAATTGATATAGTATCTCCTGCCTGAGCAGGGGGCTGGACTAGAAGACCTCCGGGGCCCCTTCCAGCTCTCTTCTGATCGATTGATTGGTATAGTATCTCCTGCCTGAGCAGGGGGTTGGACTAGAAGACCTCCAAGGCCCCTTCCGGCTCTATTCTGATTGATTGATGTAGTATCTCCTGCCTGAGCAGGGGGCTGGACTAGAAGACCTCCGGGGCCCCTTCCAGCTCTCTTCTGATCGATTGATTGGTATAGTATCTCCTGCCTGAGCAGGGGTTGGACTAGAAGACCTCCAAGGCCCCTTCCGGCTCTATTCTGATTGATTGATGTAGTATCTCCTGCTTGAGCAGGGGGCTGGACTAGAAGACCTCCAGGGCCCCCTTCCAGCCCTTTCACCTCCCTTTCTAACTTTCCCTTTGCAAAAAAGTGGGGGAGAAAAATAAATACACTCTGAGCAATATCGCTTTTTTAAAAAAATTTGTTTTTGTTAAACAGCCGGAGAAAATCCAACGAGAGGGCATCACCAGCCCTGCTCCTCCCCCCCCCCCCCCGTGCCCCACATCCTCGCCTCCTCCTCCTCCTCCGCCTTTACCTGCTCCAGGTAAGTCCCACCTCAGCCTCCCTCGCTCTCCCCACACCCTGGGCCTCACCCTTTGTATTCCCAGGGACTCCCTTGCCGCGACTTGTTCAGGTGAATACCGCAGAAAATGCTCCAGGTTAACATTCCTGCCCAGAAAATATTTGGGTAATGTCGCTACGGATGGAGAACGGTGTGTGTGTGTGTGTGCGTATTGTGTGTGTGTGTGTGTATTGTGTGTGTGTGTGTGTGTGTTGTGTGTGAGTGAGAGAAATCTCTCCCTGACTCATGCTGTGCATGTAGGTTAATATGCTAAGGAATGCCGCTATGGGGCTAGATCGACTCAGGGTGGAATGTCTGCCCCCCCCCCCCCAAGCAAGGAGGCGGGGGGGGCTTCCCAGCCAGGAGACCCCCCCCCAAAGGGCAGCCTTGAAAACTGAAAAGCACCGAGTTCCAAACTTCGCCCTTTGAAAAGAGTTGGGGGTTCAATTCTTCTGTAAAGTCAGTTTGAGCAGGCTGAAATCCACCCGGTATAGCTTACATTCAAATCCTTGCAGAATAACTCCGGTTTTCCGTCGGTGAGATGCGGTGTGCCGGAGTTAAGTTTGGGACCCTGGGCCACTGGACTCACACTTATGACGGTTGGTGTGGGAGGGGCGCATGATCCCCTCTAACAACCTTCTGACCTGCCAAGCCAACGGAGGGAGCCTGATTCACTTAACGACTGACTTACTAACTTGCAGAGTAACTCCTGTTCCGTCGGTGAGATCTGGAGTGCCGGAGTTAAGTTTGGGACCCTTTGGACTCACACTTACGACGGTTGCTGGGTGTGGTGATGTCAGGTGATCACCTCTGGTGACTTTCTGAACTGCCAAGTCAACGGAGGAAGCCTGATTCGCTTAACGACCGTCTTACTAACAGACCAACCCCAGGGATTCCCTTCCCCCTCCTTCCCTGTGGCAAGAGAGGTCATACAACGGGACGAAGGCCCCCTGTTAAGAAATGTCTCGCTTAGCAAGGGAAGTTTTGAGGCTCCCCTGCGGGGTCGTAAGTCAAGGACTGCCTCGGCTGCGGTCGTAAGTCAAGCACTGCCCGAGCCCGGGGTAGCACAGTGGTTAGAGATGCAAGTACCGCAGGCTACTTCTGCTGACTGCCGGCTGCCAGCAGTTCGATCCTGACTCACGGTTGACTCAGCCTTCCGTCCTTCCTTCCAAGATCGGTAAAACGAGGACCCAGATTGTTGGGGGGGGGGGGGGGAATAGGCTGACTCTGTAACCTGCTTAAAAAAAGGGGGTTGTGAAGCCCTACGAAGCGGTATATAAGTCTAAGCGTCAAGTGGTGAGAATGCAGAATTGCAAGCAAACTCTGCCGGCTGCAAGCCGTTCGATCCTATCCCTCTCAAGCATGACACTGCCTTCCGTCCTTCCTTCCGAGGTCGGTAAAATGAGGACCCGGATTGTTGTGGAGGGGCATAGGCTGACTCGGTAACCCGCTTTAGAGAGGGCTGTGAAGCGGGCTATAAGTCTAAAGGCTTTTGCTACCGCGGTGAGAATGTAGGATTTGCAAGCCAACTCTGCCGGCTGCAGGCAGTTCGATCCTGACGGTCTCGAGCTTGACTCGTCCTTCCGTCCTTCCTCCCTCCCTCCCGAGGTAAGTAAAACGAGGACCCCGATCGTTGTTGGAAGGGCTGGGTGGGCGATACGCCGTCTCTGTAACCTGCTTAAGAGAGGGCTGTGAAGCCCCCGTGAAACGGGATATAAATCTTAAGGGCTCTTGCGAATGACTGTTTCCCCTGGAGTTGCCCGTCGTGGCGCTGCCCATCCAGAGGTGGTATTCAGCCAGTTTGTTATCAGTTTGCCTCAGTGGTGGGATTCAAATAATTTAACAACTGGTTCTCTGCCATAATGGTCTTAGCTGTTACAATGTAATAAGGGTTAACAGGAGAGGCAGTTTCGGTAATCAGGGCAATAAAGATGAGGCCTAGAAACAACGCCAGAATGTTTCCTTCCTGTCTTCCTTACAGGATTAGCCCTGCAAAGTGTGGGGAAAAACAAAAGGAGATTTCTTCCAACAACCGGTTCTCCGAAGTGCTTAGAAAGTTACCAACCGGTTCTCTCGAATCGGTGCGAACCGGCTGAATCCCATCACTGGTTTGCCTGAAATTGCAGATGGGCCTGCCTACCTGCCCCGGCCAGAGGTGGTATCAACGTGTGGAAATTCAAATTTAGTCAGCAGAAAGGGGCTTGGGTCATATCCCCCCCCTAGCCAAAAGCAAATGATGTTTGGGCTGCAGCCTGAGAATCAAGCACCACCAGCTTTCTCCCCAGCGCATGGATGGGAGAGGTGCCAATGCTTGGCCACACATTCTACTCCTTACTATTCCCCCTCTCAATTCCCCACTAATGAAACAGCATAGTAAAATAAGACAAGAGTGTGGCAGGCCGAAGATCCTAAAAGGAATACGACTGCAGGCCTCACAGGTGGGTTCCTACCGGTTCGGCCCGGTTCCGCCGAGTAGATAGTAACTCGGCCAGCCACGCCCCCCGAACTGGTTCTATCGTCGTCGGCGCCATCTTGATTTTAGGCTCTGCGCATGCGCCGAACAATCCTCATTACAAAAATTTAATTTCCCCCCGCTCCCCACTTTTCTAATGTTGTGCGGTTTTAGGTGCAAATATGCATATGTGCTAAAAAACTTTCACGCGTCGAACCTGTAGCAACCCGCCTCCTGGCTCTTGCTAACGGCTGTTTCCCCTGGAGCTGCCCAATGGTGGAACTGCCCATCCAGAGGTGGGTATTCAGCCAGTTCGTATCGGTTCGGCCAAACCAGTAGTCGAAATCGCAGATGGGCCTGGCCACCGCCGGCCCCGGGTCAGCCAAACTAGTAGTCGAAATCGCGGATGGGCCTGGCCACCCCCGGCCCCGGCTCTATGATGCCATCCTATTTAGGCACGCTTTGAAGCCGTGCACATGCGTGCGAGCCACACGCGTGGTCAAAGAGCATGGACATGTGTGGACGAGTGAAGCATGTGTGCGCGAATGAAGCGAGGGGGTAGGGAAAGTAAGCGAATACCACTCCTGCGCCCATCCGATTTGTGAGCCGGTGCCCACCTTCCCAAGGTGTTTTCCGCCGTGTAGCCGAGGAGTCTGGCATCGCCTTAAGCCCGCCGGACGGATATCTTGGCCCCGGGGTTGAAATGACAGCTTTCGAAACACAGGTCTCATTCACCCGTCCCGTAACCGGAGAAGGAGCACGGAGGCCGCTGGGGATTAGCAAGAGTCATTAGCTTCTCTCTCCTCCGCCCCCCCACAACCTCCCACCCCCTCGTCTCCCAGAAGGATTGAGGGGTGAGGTGTTCGGGAAGGGGGGGCTCAGGAAGTAAGGGGGGGGCGCCCAGGAATGGCACGAAAAAGTCCTGAACTGGCCAGTCAAGCGTCCACAGCGGCCCGAGAGGAAGACCCGAAGCCTGGTTTGCTTCTGGTCACCGGACATGGGGGGGGGGATGTCCATGATTTGGAGTGTCTTGTTTCCCCCCCCCAAAAAAAATTTACCTTGGGCCATTCTTCACCCCCATGGTGAAGATGGCTCCCTCCCTCCCTCCCTTTCTTCCGTCCTCCCACTCTCTTGCTTTCTTTTCTCTCTCTCTCTCCTCCCATCCTTTCCCCTCTCTTTCTTCCCTTCATTTTCTACACTTCCCTTCCCTCTCCCTCCCTCTCTTCTTATTTTCTTCCTTCTTTCCTTCCTTCTACAACCTCTCTTTTTCCATCCTTCCTTTCCTCCCTTTCTTTCTCTCCCCTCCCTTCCCCCTTCCTCTCTTCCTTCCTTTTCTACACTTCCCTTCTCTCTCCCTCCCTCTATTCTTCCTTCCTTCGTTCCTTCCTACTACCACCTCCCTTTTTCTTCCTCCCTCCCTCCTTCTCACTTTCTTTCTTTCTCTCTCTCCTCCCTCTTCTTCTTTCTTCTTCCTTCCTTCTACCACCTCCCTTTTCCTTCCTTCCTTCCTCCCTTTCTTTCTCTTTCTCTCCCCTCCCTTCCCCCTTCCTCCCTCACTTTTCTTTTCTACACTCCTTCCTTCCTTCCTTCCTACTACCCCCCCTTTTCCTTCCTTCCTCCCTCCTTCTCACTTTCTCTCTGTCTCTCTCTCTTTCTCTCCCCTCTACTCCCTCCCTCCCTTCCTTTTCTACACTTCCCTTCTCTCTCCTCCCTCTATTCTTCCTTCCTTCGTTCCTTCTTTCCTTCCTTTTCTGCACTTCCCTTCCCTTCCCTCTCCCTCCCTCTCTTCTTCCTTCCTTCCTTCCTTCCTTCCTTCCTTCCTTCCTTCCTTCCTTCCTTCTACCACCTCCCTTTTCCTTCCTTCCTCCCTCCTTCTCACTTTCTCTCTCTCTCTCTCTCTCTCTCTCTCTCTCTCTCTTTCTCTCCCCTCTACTCCCTCCCTCCCTTCCTTTTCTACACTTCCCTTCTCCCTCCCTCTTCTTCCTTCCTTCCTTCTTTCCTTCCTTCTACCACCTCCCTTTTCCTTCCTTCCTTCCTTCCTTCTTTCCTTCCTTCTACCACCTCCCTTTTCCTTCCTTCCTTCCTTCCTTCCTTCCTTCCTTCCTTCCTTCCTTCCTTCCTTCCTTCCTTCCCTTCTCTCTCCATCTCCTCCCTCCCTCCGAAAGAAACTCATCTTAACTATAAATCCATATAAATCTACTTAGTCAACCTAACTTCTGGATTAAAAAAAAACAGCAGTTATTTTCTCAGGCCCTTCCTTAAATCTAGTATTTGCAACCCAAATACGGATCCTTACGTAGAAAGCATAAAGCGAATAATTCTATAAAGTAGATCAAGTGAATTTTTAAAAAACAACAACACCCACGTTGGGCCCAGAGACCCCCAAGCAGGTATCCAGGTGCACCCTGTGTTTTCTCCCGTGGAAATTATTTCCTGGCTCTTTCTCTAAAACTCTTGTTGGCCGAAGCAAATGACCTTGGGACCAAACTCTCTCGGCAAGGCTGTTCCACTCCCAGATTTCAAAACAGCGAAGGTCTTCCCTTGATTTATTTGGCACCTGCAGTCTGGGGGGGGAGGCACGCGTGGTACGCTGGGCCACGGTGGGCATTTTTGTCTGGGAAAGCCAACCATTCACACCGAGGAAACACAAACACACACACACTCACACACACAAAGAAGGCAGCGATTACAGGATGCTCCGTGGTGAAGGTCACAGATTATCATCCAAAGATACGGGGAGGGAGGAATGATTTCCCACCCTCAAAGTTCTCAGCCTCTGAGTTAAAAAGACGACAACAAACACACTTGAATTTCATAGAAAACTGTGAGAAGCTCCATTCGACATTCGTTTTCAAGGAGAACAAAGTTCAGGGTTCAAATGAAAAGCAATTGAATAGAATAGAAATAGAATACCAGAGTCGGAAGGGACCTTGGAGGCCTTCTAGTCCAACCCCCTGCTCAAGCAGGAGACCCTAGATCATTTCAATCAATCAATCAATCAGAATAGAGCTTGGAGGTCTTCTAGTCCAGCCCCCTTCTCAAGCAGGAGACCCTAGATCATTTCAATCAATCAATCAGTCAATCAGAATAGAGCTGGAAGGGACCTTGGAGGTCTTCTAGTCCAGCCCCCTTCTCAAGCAGGAGACCCTAGACCATTTCAATCAATCAATCAATCAGAATAGAACTGGAAGGGACCCTGGAGGTCTTCTAGTCCAGCCCCCTGCTCAAGCAGGAGATCCTAGACCATTTCAATCAATCCATCCATCCACCCATCAATCAATCAGAATAGAGCTGGAAGGGACCTTGGAGGTCATCTAGTCCAGCCCCCTGCTCAAGCAGGAGACCCTTGGCCATTCCAATCAATCAATCAATCAATCAATCAATCAGAATAGAACTGGAAGGGACCTTGGAGGTCTTCTAGTCCAACCCCCTGCTCAAGCAGGAGGCCCTAGTTATTCTTTAAAACCCAGATCAATGAATCAGTGGAATGACTTGTCTCCGGAAGTTGTGAGTTGCTCCATCCATGGAGGTTTTCAAGAAGAGATTGGACAACCATTTGTCTAGAATTGTCTACCGTCTCCTGCTTGAGCAGGGGTTGGACTAGAAGACCTCCGAGGTCCCTTCCAACTCCCAGAATGTGTGAACTTCAACTTCCAGAATCCTCACTGGCTGGGGAGTTCTGGGCCTTGAAGTCCACCCATCTTCAAGGTTGAGAACCCTGTTCCAGACCTTCAACCATTGACGGTCCCACCACCTCTGGATCCAACAGCGTTGACCAGTTCTTGACTTCCAATGCTGGAAGTCTTCCATCCCTCTTCCTATCATGGGTCCAGACCTCCCCAAAAGCCTCCTGGGACATCGATAGGCTGGGGAATTCTGGAAGTCCACCCATCTTCAAAGTTGAGAACCCTGTTGTAGACCTTCAACCATTGACTGTCCCATCTCTGGATCCATCAGCGTTGACCCCATGCTGAAAGTTGTTGAGTTCCCATGCTGAAATCTTCCATCCCTCTTCCTATCATGGGTCCAGACTCCAGACCCCCCCCCCCAAAAAAGGCCTTCTGGGACATTGATAGGCTGGGGAATTGCCTGGCTGGGGACCTCTGGGCCTTGAAGTCCACCCATCTCTAGCGGCTGAACCCCCATCGTGAGTTGGTAGGCGTTTCTCCCCATTCATGGCAAGGTGCCCAAATGAAACTCTGTGTTGTGACCGAGACTTCCGAGAGTCTATTATTAATTTGCTGTGAATTCTGCTCCTTCCCATCCAGCAAACCCTTTCAAGGGTGGATTTATAGTCACAGACCTTATCTGGCTTGGAGAGCTGCCAGGCCGATCTCTGCAAAACTTGGCCAGGAGTCTCGAAGAGTCACGAACCAAGGAAGCGAACTAACGGTCTCCTGCAAACTCCACTCCCCTTTCGCTCCTCTTTTATTCCCTCTGGGAGGGGCCATTCATCGCCTTCCTCCCAAGTCGACCCCTGTTCTTTAGCTGCTCGGCTGGCAGAAGCTGGGACGAGTCACGGGAGATCACTCCGTCACGCGGCGCGAGGGATTCAAACCTTCTGGCATCTTTTGACAACCATGTATGTGTTTTTGCCAACGCCGAGATATTTGGGAAGCATCATTCCCAAGTTTCCTGAACTTTGGGTCAAAAGGTGCCGATTGGTGTGTCCCCCCCTCCCCGAGTGGGATGATGTCTGGCCCGGCTTGGGAATGACCCCACCCCTTTTCTCACGACACTCCCGAGTGATTTTCTTTTCCCCCCCGTCTCTCTCGCCCGGCACACCCTACGGATCGCAGCAAGATCTCTCTTGCCAGCTTTTGTCTGCCGCGATGGGCACACCTCGCCTTTCTAACTCTGCCCATCCTGTCTGATTAAAGGGTCTCCATCCTGCAGGCCTCCCTCTCGGATCAGCCCTGTCTCCCGCCGATAAGCGGTGGGAGTGGGTGGGTCGCCGAGATGCTCCATCTCAAGCTTCTCTGGCTCCCAGTCTTCGGACTCTTTGTCATCCTTCTGGCTCGAGGGTTAGATTTGGGGAGAGGAGGAGGTTTTGTTCTTCATCCTGTGTTGGGCTGTTGGAAAAATAAATCACTTTTTTTGGGCATAGTTTTTACTTTTATTTTTGCAAGAATTCTTCCCCTCCCTCCCGCAAACGATGCTTTCTTTGCATGCTTCTTGCTAAATAATAATTCTTCTTCTTCTCCTCCTCCTCCTCCTCCTCCTCCTTCTCCTCCTCCTTCTTCCTCCTCCTCCTCTTCTTCCTCTTCTTCTTCCTCCTCCTTCCCTTTCTTCCTCCTCTTCTTCTTCCTTCTCCTTCACTTTCTTCTTCAGCATCTTTTTCTTCTTCCTTATCCTTCACTTTCCTCCTCCTTCTTCTTCCATCTTCTCCGTCTTCTTCCTCCCCCTTTCTTCCTCCTCCTCCTCTTCTCCTCCTCCTCCCCATTCTTCTCCTCCTTTTCTTCCTCCTCCTTCCCTTTCTTCCTCCTCCTCCTCTCCTCCTCCTCCTCCTCTTTTCTTCTTCTTCTTCCCCCTCCCCTTTCCCTCCTCCTCCTCTTCTCCTCCTTCCCCTTCTCCTCCTCCTCCTCCTCCTCCTTCCCTTTCTTCCTCCTCCTCCTCCTCCTCCTCCTCCTCCTCTCCTCCTCCTCCTCCTCTCCTCCTCCTCCTGTTTTCTTCTTCTTCGTCCCCCCTTTCTTCTTCCTCCTCCTCCTCCTCTCCTCCTCCTCCTCCTCCCCCTTCTTCTCCTCCTCCTCCTTCCCTTTCTTCCTCCTCCTCCTCTCCTCCTCCTCTTTTCTTCTTCTTCTTCTTCTTCCTCCTGTTTCCTTCCTCCTCCTCCTCCTCCTCCTCCTCCTCCTTCTGCAGGGGGTTGTGCTAGAAGACCTCCAAGGTCCCTTCCAACTCTATTCTGATTGTCTGATCAATTGAAATGGCCTCGGATCTCCTGCTTGAGAAGGGGGCTTGACTAGAAGACACCCCCCCCCAAGGCCCCTTCTGCCATTTATTTTGATTTCATTTATTCACTGAGATCATTTACACCGCCGCCTACTCGCTCACTGCGACCCTAAGTGGCTTCCCCATAACAAAGACACAACGTGGAAAAAACAAAGAGATAAATAACAAAAAAAGAGCAAACAACAAT
>NW_028261395.1:45754392-45801892 GCF_051295495.1 Thamnophis sirtalis
TCCTTCTGTCTCTCCCTTATTCCTCCCTCTGTTTGACCCTCTGCCTCCTTCCTTCCTTCCTTTTTTCCTTCCTTCCTTCTTCTCTCCACCCATTCTTTTTCCAGCTATCCTTCTATCTCTCCCTTATTCCTCCCTCCCTCCCCATTTGACCCTCTGCCTCCTTCCTTCCTTCCTTCCATCCATCCATCCATCCATCCATCCATCCATCCATCTTCTCTCCACCCAATCTTTTTCCAGCTATTCTTCTATCCCTCCCTCCCTCCCTCCCTCCCTCCCTCTCCCATCCCATCCTGGCTGGGGAATTCTGGGAGTTGAAGTCCCCCCGTCTTCCTCAACTCCCCAACCTTGGGAGGCACCATCCCCCCCCAAACGACCCACCTCCAGATCCGCCCCATTGCCAAGAGAAATCTCCACACGACACAACTCTGCTTCCCTCCCTGGTTTCGGTGTGGTTGTGGGTCTCGGGTTGGCCACCTGGCCAAGTTGTGCGTCAAGTTGTTGACAAATTTGTCCCTTCCGCTCCTAACAGGCACTGTGGCTACAGCAAAGCTTTCCAAGACCCCGACGAGGAGAAAATGCATTACCAGAATGGGCAGGGTAAGTGGAAGGAAACAGCTGGTCCTCGACTTACGACGCTTCGTTTAGTGACCACCCCAAGTTATGACATCGCTGAAAAAAAGGGACCGTTTTCACCTTTACGACCATTGGGAGCAATTTTTATGGTCAAAATCCAGCCGCTTGGCCATTGACTCGTATTAATGACAGGGTTGCGGCGTCCCCAGGGGGTGGGGGTGTCACACGATCCCCCTTTTGCAACCTTCTGACCAGCAAAGTCCACAGGAAGTTGAATTCGCTTAACGACCGTCTGTGTGTGTGGAGGGGGTCACCACTGCGGGGATTCATTTAAAAAGCGTGACCAGGAAGGTCGTAAAGTGGGACAAAACACACTTAAAAGCCTCCTCACTTGGGAACGGAAATGTTAAGCTCCACTGCGGTCGTAAGTCGAGGACCACCTCTACCGGTGAATGCAGATAGCTTTTCGACTTATGACCGCTTTGGGGGGGGGTAGAGTTTGTTGCTAAGCAGGGCAGAATTTCCATCGCTAAGCAAGACTAAGTGAGGCGTGACAAATTTCACCGTTTTATTTTGCCACGGTCGTTAAGTGAAACCCACTGCAGTCGTTAAGCGAATCAGGCAGGTTGTTAAGTAAATCTGGCTCCCCCCCATTAATTTTGCTTGAAAGAAGGTCGCAAATGTGGATCACGGGACCGCAGGGGGGAGGATGCTGCAACGGTTGTTAAAGTGAGAAAAACCCATCATAAGTGTGAGTCCCCTGCCCCGTGTCTGAATTTCGATCGCGTGACCATGGAGGGGGGGGGTACTGCCACGAAGGACGTGTCCGTAAGTCGAGGTCTTTAAGATGAGGTGGCCAGCCACCTCTCCTACAGAGTTAGGTTGGTTTTCCTCCCTGTTGAAGAGGGGTGGACTAGATGACCTCTGGGGGACCCCTCCGCAGGCTTCTGGAAGAGCATAAAGTTGCGAATTTAAAGGGAATTTAATCCTCTTCTGCTTCTGCTCACAGTGAAATTCCCGGAGTCTAAATTTTACCTGGAATCGCACACCTACGAGGACCCCTGCCAGGGCGCGCACGAAGTCATGCGCGAAATCGATGCGTCCCGGATTAAAATCGAGCGAGTGATTGGCTCCGGTGAGTCGCCTTCCTCAATAAGGAATCTTTTAATTCCACGTCTCTCTAATTGTATTAAGTTCAATTGATTGGATTTAATACAATTAAGAGAAATGGATAAAAGAAAGATTCGAGGAAAAAGTTAGTTAACAACGTTTTAAAGTTATTAATTTTTTTAAAAAAAATTCTACAAACATATTGTGTGAACAGTGTGGAATCAGAGTTACATTTTAGGACAAATGAAACATACTCTTCATATTTAACACAATTAACAATCATAGACTATGATTACTCCCTATGACTATATTACTAATACATGTATTTTATTGAATTATAATCTTTCCTTAATTATTCAATATAGCAATAGCAATAGCAGTTAGACTTATATACCGCTTCATAGGGCTTTCAGCCCTCTCTAAGCGGTTTACAGAGTCAGCATATCGCCCCCACAGTCTGGGTCCTCATTTCACCCACCTCGGAAGGATGGAAGGCTGAGTCAACCTTGAGCCGGTGAGATTTGAACCGCTGAACTGCAGATAACAGTCACCTGAAGTGGCCTGCAGTACTGCACCCTAACCACTGTGCCACCTCGGCTCATCAGTATTTCAGTATATTATTTTTTTATGCCAATGTCCATATTCTTGGAGGGGAAAAACCAAAAATAAATTGAAATGAATATAAAAGAATGTGAGATGAATGAAGGATATATAGGTAAAGGAAGAATTGAGAAAATATGTAGAATATTAGCTGAATAAGAAGAACAGGCAAAAGTTCTAAATCTAATTTGGGAATCAGATTTAGGAGGAATAAATGATGATGATTGGAAAAATATTTGGAATAGAAGAATCTATAAGAACATGTCAGTTAGAATGAAGGAAAATGAATATAAAGTGATATAGAGGTGGTACCTTACACCACACAAATTAAAACAAATAGACGTTAAATTAGAAATATTTGTTGGAGGTGCAAGAAAGAGGATGGAACATATAAACATATGTGGTGGGATTGTAATAGCGCAAAAAAATATGGGTGTTTATAGAAATTAGAGCACTTTTAAATGTAAATTTAGATATATCGCTGAGGATTGCATTACGGTTGCTGGTGGAAAACCGGGGTATAAATGAAACAAAGGGGGGAAAAAGAAATTGATTGTAAATTTGATAATGGCAGCTGGATTAGTGATGGCTAAATATTAGGGACGAAATTGGGATATTAAAAGAATTGAAATCTGGAGTAGGGCAAGAAACGGTCAATGAACAACAGAAATTAAATTTTAAAAAGGGGGTGATTAAAATAAACAATGATAATGAAATATGGGGGGGAAATTTTATAAAATCAGTGTTGCGGGAAGGCAAAAGGAAACAACTTACTGAAGAATATTTCTTGTTTTGGAGGGGATAGGGCACAATTGGAATATATTGTATATCCTTTATTTGTTATACCCTGCTTTCCTGAAAATAAGACCTCCCCCAATGGGGCTTTTGAGTGCATGCTCTCGCCGCTTCCTGCACCCCAAAAATAATAAGACCTCCCCAAAAATAAGGCCAAGCGCTTATTTCATGGGTCAAAGAACATAAGACCATGTCTTATTTTCAGGGAAATACAGTAGAAGAAGAAATATAAGTAATAAAAATGGTCCCCCGGGTATGTGTGCATTGTAATATTCGTATTTTTTTTTCCTTTTCCTTTCTTGTATTTAGATGTAGATGTATTATGTTTGTATTCTTTGTATTCAAAATAAAAACCATATTATTATTATTTTTAAAAAAGAAAACCAGCTGGAAGATGGGAGGACTTCAACTCCCAGAATTCCCCTGGCCAGGAAGGGGGAATTCTGGAAGATGTTTGGACTTCAACTCCCAGAATTCCACTGGCCAGGAAGGGGGAATTCTGGAAGATGGGAGGGCTTCAACTCCCAGAATTCCCCCTTCCTGGCCAGGGGAATTCTGGGAGTTGAAGTCCTCCCGTCTTCCAGTTCCTACAGTCGAGAAATACGCCGTAATAATGACGGAACCAATTATCCTTTTTCTCGTCCGGCAGGGGAATCTGGTGAGGTTTGTTACGGCCGTCTGAAGATCCCTGGGAAAAGAGAAGTTCCCGTGGCGGTTAAAGCCTTGAAACCTGGTTACACGGAGAAGCAACGGCGGGATTTTCTCAGCGAAGCCAGCATCATGGCTCGGTTTGATCACCCCAACGTTATCCACCTGGAAGGGGTAGTCACCAAAAGTAGGTTATTTCCTGCGACGGATCGGGGTTTCTTGGCAGTTGTAGATCAGCCGAAAACAAGCCAGGTGTTGTGGCCCGCCGGCGGCCAGCAGAGCTGGCAGCGGAGTTGGACAGTGAGGAGGTTGGGGAGGACCATGGGCCAGTCCTGGGGGCTGAGGGAAGCTCGTACGAGGACTCTGCGTCGGAGGCAGAGTGGGAGCTAGACAGCAGCGAGGCAGAAGAACAGCTGGAGCCTGTTCCCAGTGTGCGCATGCGCAGAGCTGCCGGAAGACAAGAACAACTAAGAAAGCAGTGTCGGCTCAGGAGCACAAGTGCATTGATTCGCTTAGCAACTGCGGCATGAAAGGTCATAAGATGGGGCAAAACTCTCTTCACCAACACCTCGCTCAACAACAGAAATTTTGGGCTCTCTTTCTCGTAGGTAGTTGAGGACAGCCTGTACTTCTAATCCAGCTACAACCCATGCCAGTCGCTAGCGGAAGCTGCCAAGAGGAATAGCCAGCTCTCTCGTTTAACCTCTCTTGTCTCCCGCAGGTAAACTGATGATGATTGTGACCGAGTATATGGA
Organism: Thamnophis sirtalis; assembly: GCF_051295495.1. Classification (NCBI taxonomy): domain Eukaryota; kingdom Metazoa; phylum Chordata; class Lepidosauria; order Squamata; family Natricidae; genus Thamnophis; species Thamnophis sirtalis. Next base: position 45,758,874 of record NW_028261395.1, read on the forward strand.
AAATGGATCCTTGGATTCCTTCCTGAGGGTAAGATTCCTCAAAGGTGCTCAAACGTGGGAAGGAGTGGGCACCTCGGAGCCAAGAGAAAATAGACATGTCACATTGGAGAGCTGGCAATAGCCCTTAAAGAGTTATATACCGCTCCATGGGGCTTCACAGCCCTGTCTAAGCCGTTTACAGAGTCAGCCCATTGCTCCCTACGATCTGAGTCCTCGTTTTACTCGGAAGATAGGACGGAAGGCTGAGTCGCCCTTGAACCGGTCAGGATCGAACTGCTGGCAGTGGGCAGAGTCAGCCTGCGATCCTGCATTCTAGCCACTGTGCCCCACCATGGCAGAAGGGAATGGAATAGGAACTGGAATAGAACAATAGAATGCAGAAAAATGGAGAATAGAATAGAATAGGATTAAGAATAGAAAAGAATAGATAGAATGTAGAAAAATGCAGCAAGGAATGGAGCAAGAATATGAATAGAATGCAGAAAAATGGAGAATAGAATAGAATAGGAATAAGAATAGAACAGAATAGAATGCAGAAAAATGCAGAATAGGAATAGAAAATAGAATGCAGAATAAAATAGAATATAGAATAGAATAGAAGAATAGAAAAGAAAAGAAAATGGAATGCAAAATAGAATAGAATACAATCGGAATAGGAATAGAATAGAAAAGAGTAGAATGGAATGGAATGGAATAGAATGGAGAATAAATTAGAATATAGAATAGGAATGGAATGGAATAGAATAGAAATAAGAATGGAATAGATAGAATGTAGAAAAATGCAGAATGGAATGGAGTAAGAATAAGAATAGAATGCAGAAAAATGCAGAATAGGAATAGAATAGAAAATAGAATGCAGAATAAAATAGAATATAGAATAGAATAGAAGAAAAGAATAGAATAGAAAAGAAAATGGAATGCAGAATAAAATAGAATACAATCGGAATAGGAATAGAATAGAAAAGAGTAGAGTAGAATGGAATGGAGTAGAATGCAGAATAAAATAGAATATAGAATAGGAATGGAATGGAATAGAATAGAAATAAGAATAGAAATAAGAACAGAATAGATAGAAAAATGCAGAATGGAATGGAGTAAGAATAAGAATAGAACAGAGGGGGGTTGCCAGATAGATGAGAGGTGCCCATAGACCAAACCCCCCCCCCCACAGCTCTGAGTGACCCCCACTCTCTCTTCAGAAACACGACGGGCAATTTACGGTGCTACAGCTGGTAGTCATGCTCCGGGGCATCGGGGCCGGCATGCGCTACCTCTCCGATCTGGGTTACGTCCACCGGGACCTGGCGGCTCGTAATATCCTCATTAACGGCAACCTGGTTTGCAAAGTCTCGGACTTTGGCCTGTCACGCGTGCTCGACGACAATCCCGACGCGGCTTACACAACCACGGTGAGTGTCCGCCGTTGTGACTTGCTGCCTTGCGGGCTGGAGCAAAAGGACGGGGGCTCCATTGGTACCCCACGCCCTGGACTCTCTGAAAATGATGTCCCTTTCTATTCTATTCTATTCTCTACTCTATTCTACTCTACTCTACTCTACTCTACTCTCTACTCCACTATACTATACTCTCTACTCTATTCTACTCTCAACTCTCTACTCTACTCTACTCTCTACTCTATTCTACTCTCTACTCTACTCTCTACTCTACTCTCTACTCTACTCTACTCTCTACTCTACTCTACTCTCTACTCTACTCTCTACTGTACTATACTCTCTACTCTACTCTCTACTCTCTACTCTGCTCTACTCTACTATATTCTACACTCTACTCTCTACTCTACTCTCTACTATGCTCTCTACACTCTACTCTCTACTGTACTATACTCTCTACTCTACTCTCTACTCTGCTCTACTCTTACTATATTCTACACTCTACTCTCTACACTCTACACTCTACTCTACTCTTTACTCTATTCTACACTCTACTCTACTCTCTACTCTACTTTATTCTCTACTCTACTCTGCTCTTCTCTACTCTACTATATTATACACTCTATTCTACTCTACTCTCTATTCTACACTCTACTCTACTCTGCTCTATTCTGCACTCTACTCTGCTCTGCTCTGCTCTACTATATTCTACACTCTACTCTCTACTCTACTCTCTACTCTACACTCTACTCTACACTCTACTCTTTACTCTACTCTATTCTACACTCTACTCTACTCTCTACTCTACTCTCTGCTCTTCTCTACTATATTATACTCTATTCTACTCTACTCTCTATTCTATTCTACACTCTACTCTCTACTCTATTCTATACTCTGCTCTGCTCTGCTCTGCTCTACACTACTCTACTCTACTCTATTCTTTTGCCTCCATCCTCTCTTCCGCCCGTTTCCAAATCACCTCCGATTTGTTATTTTTCCGATCTTCTCTTGGCTTCACAAGCCAGCCTCTTCTGTCAGCATGTGTCCAGCCCAGAAATGTCCACGGGGAGGGTTCAACTTACAACAGTAATTGGACCCACAATTTTAAGTGAATGGAATAACAGGACAACGGAGTTGGAAGGGCCCTTGGAGGTCTTCTAGTCCAGCCCCCTGCTCAATCAGGAGACCCTAGACCATTTCAATCCATCAATCAATCAATCAATCAATCAGTCAGTCAGTCAATCAATCAGAATAGAGCTGGAAGGGACCTTGGAGGTCTTCTAGTCCAGCCCCCTGCTCAATCAGGAGACCCTAGAACATTTCAATCAATCAATCAGTCAATCAATCAGAATAGAGCTGGAAGGGACCTTGGAGGTCTTCTAGTCCAACCCCCTGCTCAATCAGGAGACCCTAGACTATTCCAGACAAATGGTGGTCCAATCTCTTCTTAAAGACTTCCAGTGTTGGAGTACTCACAGCTTCTGGTGGCAAGGTGTTCCACTGGTGAATTGTTTTCCCTGTCGGGAAATTTCTCCTTAATTCCAGGTTCCTTCTCTCCTGGATGAGTTTCCATCTGTTGCTTCTTGTCCTACCCACAGCTTAGGTGAATAAGTTGACCCCCCCCCCTCTTCTTTGTAGCAACCCCTATAAATATTAGAAAGCTACTATCATGTCCCCCCCCCATGTCCTTCTTTTCATTTAACTAAAACTCCCCCAATTCCAGCAACTGTTCCTCGTATCTTTTTATCCTCCAGCCCCCTAAATCCTCTTCCTTGCCCTTCTCGGCACTTTTCCAACCACATGTGAAGCATGCCACCCTCTTCTCAGTCACCGCATAAAGGATGGGAGGCCCTGGAAAGGTAGAATGTAAGACTTCGGGGGACCCTAGAGGTCATCTCACCTGACCCGCTTTGTATTCCAGGGAGGGAAAATCCCCGTAAGGTGGACAGCTCCTGAAGCCATCACATTCCGGAAGTTCTCGTCGGCCAGCGACGTCTGGAGTTACGGCATCGTCACGTGGGAAGTTCTGGCCTATGGAGAGAGGCCATATTGGAACATGACCAATCAGGACGTAAGTGTGAGAAGGATCTGTAATCTGGTATGTCTGTGTGTGTGTTATGGCCTGCTAGGGGCCAGCAGAACTGGCAGCAGATTCGGACAGTGAGGAGGTTGGGGAGGAAGATGGACCAGTCCTGGAGTCTGGGGGAGGCTCTGAGGAGGGCTCTGTGTCGGAGGCAGAGAGGGGGGCCAGGGCCGTCTTGACAGTTATCAGCTGCCTTCAGAGTCAGACATCAGTGGGGCAGAAGAACAGCTGGAGCCTGTTCCCAGTTTGCGCATGCACAGAATTGCCAGACGAAGGGAAGAGCTAAAGAACAGGGGTCGACTTGGGAGTAAGGCCGCAGGTGGTCGGTGAATGGCCCCTCCCAGAGGGAATAAAAGAGGAGCAAAAGGGGAGTGGAGTTTGCAGGAGACCATTAGTTCGCTTCATTGGTTCGTGACTCTCCGAGACTCTTTGCCAAGTTTTGCAGATCTCGGCATGGCAGCTCTCCAAGCCAGATAAGGTCTGTGACCGTAAATCCTCCCTCAAAAGACTTGGCTGGATGTGAATGAGCAGAATTCACAGCAAATTAATAAAAGGGTTTTTTGTCAGGACGAGGAGTTTGCTTCGTGTTCTTGGGAAGCCTCGGTCAGAACAAGTTGGAACAATAAAAGGGACGGGTTGAACTGTCTGCTGATTGCGCCAGGCCCCCAGGTCACCACAGCCAAGATCGCCGTCCCGTTTAGAGAGGAGAAAAACTGGGTTCAAGGTGGAACGCATCACTCAAAGAGACACCCTTTCCTCCCCAGCTACTGTCCGAAGTCACACAAAAATACCCCGATTTTTTTCCCCCCTTGATTTCTCCGGCGTTCGATTCACAAGCTGGCATCAACTTTCCATTTGCAGGTCATTCAATCGGTGGAGGAAGGCTACCGACTGCCCGCTCCCATGGGCTGCCCCGTGGCGCTGCACCAGCTGATGCTGAACTGTTGGCAGAAAGAACCGGACGAGAGGCCGCGCTTCTCCCAAATCCTCGGCGTGCTGGATAAACTCATCCGCAATCCTCAGAACTTAAAATGCACCGCCACGCTCAACCGGTAAGTTGGGATCATAAAGGCTTCTCTATTTAGGGGAGAACCCAGAAGCATCGCAGCGGAACGGCAGGGGAAATAGTGAGCTCCAAGGAGCCTCGCGAAAAACCCCAGCCAGCAAACCCTCGTCGGGAGGCCTTTGGGCCAGAACCGTCCTGAAGGGGCGGCAAAGAAAGAGAGGCGTTTTGTGACCGTGAGGAGCAAGGCAAGCTCCTCGGCAGGTCCGAAACAAAACTCTCTAGACCGGTGGCAGGGGTGGCAGCCAATGACCGCTCTGAAGCTGGGGCATCCGGACCAAGTTTAGAGAAGGAGTGGTGACCGGACAGAGTGTGGAGACCAGGAAGAAGGCTGGCTGACCCAAGGGTAAAGAGAAACCTGTCTTGCTTGCCTTCTTTCCTGGTGGCGCCCCATCCCTAGTAATTAAGTCCGCCCCGGCTTCTCCACTTGGTTCCCTTTTCACATGCTTTAAATCGTGGTTAGTGAAACCCCAAGGCTCGGCTACATCCGTTGAACTGTTGCCCCATGCATTGGAGGCCCTCTGGTTTAAGTTCAAAGTAGATGTCGCATGGTAGATACCAGTGGTGGGTTTCACATGTTGTTACGCTGTGCGTGCGCCTGGCCTTCCATGCATATGCTTTGCTCGCATGAACGCCTTCCGCGCTTGTGCCTGGTCTCAAAAACGTCCCTAAACAGGACGCCATAGAGCTGGGGCGGTTTCGCTTCGAACCGTCTGAATACTACCTCTGGTAGATACAGAATACAGATACAGATTAACAGAGTTGGAAGGGACCTTGTAGGTCATCTAGTCCAACCCCACGCCCATGGTGTGGATGACATCGTTGTGTCCTGCTCCGGACACTCAGAAGGGTTGATGGTGGACTTTTGGTGACCGCCTACAGCACACACAATAAGCGAAATATAGAACAGGGTTTAAAACAATACGAAACGACCTGATAGGCCCTGATCCGGGGAGTCCAATCACAAAGAATAAGTTTCGCTTCCAAATTGAACCGAGAATCATAGGGTTGGAGGGCACCTCAGAGGTCTTCTAGTCCAACCCCTTGCTCAAGACCGGAGATTCTAATACCATCCCGCTCAAATGTCCCAGTCTTATTTGTCGAAAACTTCCAAGGTTTTTACCCCCCCACACTCCATTTTCGGTGGGGGAGGAGGGGAAACGACCCAGACACAAGGCAGAGCGAAGAACAGGAGAACTCCAGTGGAGCTTCCCTAGGGAGGAGCAGTCTACCAGCAAAGATCAAAGAAAGGACTGTTTGTCCGGGAGCCAGGTCTCGCCTCCTTCCCATGTCTCCTCCGAAGAGAGTCTCGGACGAGCCCCCCTCGACTGACACCCCACGCCCGCCCACCTCCTGCTTTTCGTTCCCCCCCTGCAGGTTCACACAAACGCTTTCTGAACGGAGTCACATTGATTTCACTCACTGCGGCTCCGTGGAAGAGTGGCTGGACTCGATTCGGCTGGGAAGGTACCAGGAGAATTTCGCCCTGGGTGGCTATTCGTCTCTCGGAATGGTGATGCAAATGAATATTGAGTAAGTGCGCGCGGGGACGCCACCGCACACACAATAACACAATAACACTATTCTGACTTCTCGGCCCAATAAATGCTGGTTAGATGTTCTCGCGGATGTGAAGGCAACCTGGCCTTCTCCCCCCCCCCCCCCCGCTGTTTTCCACCGGGGTTAAATGTGGACATTCGGAGGTTATCGCCGGGGCCCTCGAATTGGGCCTGACCCCCGAAGGATCGAGGACTACAAAGCCTTCGAGGCTAGGAGGATGGCGGGGGGAGGGGGGCTTATCCTGCAGCTCTAATCTCCCCTCTTCCTGCGAGACTAAGCAGAAGCAAAGCGGCAATCTTTAATCTCCTGGCCCTTTTAAGCTGGGAAAACATCAGAAAAACCCGCGATTCTTTCCGCGGCCATAAAATATTAAAACCTTGCAGCGGGAGACGGTGATGTCGGGAGAAATAATTAGGGTGTTTTTTTTTATTTCGGGATCAAATAATTCTGGCTTGTTCTGCTTGTCTTTCTCTCTCCCACATTCTCCCCCCTCTCTCTTTCTCTTTCTTTCTTTCTCTCTCCCCCTCTCTCTCTCACATACCCCCTTTCTCTCTTTCCCTTTCTCTCTCCCCCTCTCTCATGTTCTCCCCCGTCTCTCACTCGTTCCCACATTCTCCCCCCTCTCTTTCTCTTTCTCTCTCCCTCCCCCCACATATTCCCCCTCTCTCTTTCTCTTTCTTCTTTCCTTCCTTCCTTCCTTTCTCTCTCTCTCTTCCTCTCCCACATTCTCCCTCTTGTTCTCTCTCTCCCTTCCTCTCATTTTCTCTCTCTTTTTTTCTTTCTCTCCCTCCCTCTCTCTTTCTCTTTTGTCCTCTCTCTCCCATGTTTTCTCTTTCTCTCCCTCTCTCTCCCATTCTCCCCCCTCTCTTTCTCTTTCTTTCTCTTTCTCTCTCTCCCACCCCCCACATACTCCCTCCCTCTCTGTCTTTCTTTCTCTTTCTTTCTTTCTTTCTTTCTTTCTTCCTTTCTCTCTCTTTCTCTCTTCCTCTCCCACATTCTCCCTCTTGTTCTCTCTCTCCCTCTCATTTTCTCTCCCTCCCCCTCTCTTTCTCTTTTCTCTCTTCCCCCATGTTTTCTTTCTCTCCCATTCTCCCCCTCTCTCTTTCTCTCTCTCCCACACTCTCCCTCTCTCTCTCTCTCTCTTTCTTTCTCCCTCGCTCTTGTTCCCTCTCTCCCTCATGTTTCTCTTTCTTTCTCTTTCTCTTCCCCTCTCTCCCCCATGTTATCTCTCTCTTACTCTCTCTCCCACATTCTCCCTCTCTCTTTCTCTCCCCCACACTCTCCTTCCTTCTCTCTTTCTTTCTCTTCCCCCCCATGTTTCTCTTTCTCTCTCTTTTTCTCCCTCCCTCTCCCCCATGTCCTCTCTCTCCTCCTTCCTCTCTCTCGTTCCCTCCGTTTTCTCCTCCCATCCCTCCTCCAGAGACGTGCAAAGCCTGGGGATCAGCCTGACGGGCCACCAGAGGAAGATCCTCACCAGCATCCAAATCATGAGGTCCCAACTCCTCAACACCATGGGTTGCCGGAGACCCCTCTGATAGGAAGTCCTTCGGGGACCGAGGAGCCTCTTCGCGGCTGCTTGTGGTCAAGACGGTTTCGTGCGGGGGGAACCCCACCACGGAGTTAGCTGGGCCCTCCCTCGTGGTGTTCAGAACAAGGAGGTGGAAGGAGGCCCCAGAAACAGGCCGGGTCCTGTTCTCCACCGTTCCTCCTTAGGGTGGACTCCTTCAGAACTGAACTTCTCCAGAACTTGGGCCTACCTAGCGGAGAACCGTGATCCGGGAGGGACGGGGGAGTTTCTCCCGCACAAGACGGTCTTCGTGACTAGCTGGAGATGACCACTATGGATTCTTACAGACTTTTTTTTAAAAAGCCACTGATTGCAATAACGTTCGGACTGCACCCCCAATGGCACCTTCACCAAGGGGGGGGGCAGTTTCGGAAAGGAGTCCCTCTGCTCCCCCCACTGCTTCCGTCAGAGGTGGATGTCGGGCGGCCCGCCTGACGCTAAACAGGGATTGTTCTCCGCTCTTCTTCCAGGGTATCCGGAGCCCACAAACTCTAGTCTCTCTGCCCCCCCCCCTCGCCCATCATAAGACCCATCTCCTTTAACCTGCTCTGACCACTGTCCCTCCCTCCCTCTCTCGCTGAGGGAAGCAGGATTCTCACCCACCGCAATCTCTTTTCTTCCGCGGGGGCGGAAACTTCTCCGAGTCAAGCGACGTCCCAGGGAGAGGCCGTTTTTCTGTGCCACGTTCCTTCAATCCGGATAATTTTCTCGGTGCTGTTGTTGATTCTCGATTTACAGGGTATTCCATTATCACTCAGGGGTGGAACGCTGAACAGGACACAAACACACACACACACACAAACAGAATGATTCAACAACCTCGTTGCTTCCTTCCTCGTCCAGCGAGAAGATCTCTTCCAGTCAAGGCCATTCCCAGTTTACTTCTCGGGGTAGGGGTGTCCCGATCGACCCCGCCAAAACCAGGGGTGGTACTCACTTACCTTCCCTACTGGTTCGCAAATGTGAGCGTGCGCACTCAGACTTCCGCGCATCTGCTTTTGGCTAAAAAAAAGGGGGATGAAATGGGATGCCGTAGAGCCAGGGTGGATTTCTGCAACCGGTTCGGCCAAACTGATCCGAACCGGCTGAATACACCAAACCCTCAAAAAGTCCACCACCACGGGAGGTGTGAGAAATCCATCCATCCCGCCACAGCTGATCGACAAAAGCTTTGGGGGAAACGGACATCCCGTCCAGAAGGACGTCTCCAGGACCATCACAAGGCTTCCAGGATTGAGACCCTGGAAGAGCATCCAAACGATACCCCCCCTCCCGTGAGCTCTCGCAGCATGCAATAAAATAAAATAAAACCCCCTCCCAATTCTACAGGGTGTAAACACCAACCTCAGCTCTTAGCCTCGGGCTGCCCAACGGCGAGTATCCTTCCTATGGAAGGCCGTTCTTTTCGTTGTTTGAAGCAAGGCAATAACGTCCGTCGTAGTTCGGAGGTTTGGGGCAGTGGGAGGAGCCGGCCCAGCAATCCGGACCGACGTGGCAAAGGGGAAGGGTTTTTGTGGACGTTGGTACGGGCGTACGACAGGGTAGTGGTCTCCACAGGGTGGGAGGGAAGACAACCTGCGGCCGATCAATTCACTACGGTCAATTTGCCGTGGGACAATTCAACAGTTCTTGACTTATGACTGAAATGTATGACGTTAAGTGAGACATTTGTTTGAAGTCAGTTTTGCCCCATTTTACAGGGAGTCCTCGACTTACGACTGAAATGTCTGTCATTAAGTGAAGCATTTGTTTTAAGTGAGTTTTGCCCCATTTTACAGGCAGTCCTCGACTTACAGCTGAAATGCCTGTCGTTAAAAATATATATTTTACTTAAAAAAATTATTTTAATTTTTAAAAAATTATTTTAATTTTAAAAAAATTATTTTAATTTTTGAAAAATTATTTTAATTTTTTAAAAAAATATTTTAATTTTTAAAAATTATTTTAATTTTTAAAAATTATTTTAATTTTTAAAAATTATTTTAATTTTTAAAAATTATTTTAATTTTTAAAAAATATTTTAATTTTTAAAAATTATTTCAATTTTTAAAAAATATTTTAATTTTTAAAAAATATTTTAATTTTTTAAAAAATATTTTAATTTTTTAAAAAAATTATTTTTTTTATTTTTTTAAATTTTTTAATTTTTTAACTTTTTTTTAAATTATTTTAATTTTTTTAAATTATTTTTTTTTAAATTATTTTAATTTTTGCCGTTTCCTCTTTCATTCCTCCCCTCTTTTTGCGGGGCAGCCGTGGGAGCTTCATCCCAGGAGGCTTTCAAGAAGAGACCAGACAGTCATAAAAGGTGTAAGGGGGGGGCTCCTGCTTGGGCAGGAGGTGTGGGTTGGACTAGATGAGCTACAGGGTCTCTTTCCGACTCTGTTGATCCGTTCATGTTTCTATTCCACTATATTTTCCGATATTCATGTCAAAAGTTTTCCTGGGGCGAGTTTGCCATCAGGAATTGTCCCGGGGGGTGGGGGTGGAGGGGGGCAGGTTGGCCGCAGGGAGTGGTCCTAAAATGGGTTGATGGTTTGCTAGCTGGCTGGAAGGAGGGAAGGGGATGGAGAGGACCCTCCCCAGCTTCACCAATGACGCTGTCTGTAGTTTGGCATTCCATCAATTTGTTGGAGAATAAAATTCTACTGTTTATCCTGGACTCCTGTTTTGTTTTTTAATTTCTGGGAGAAAAGGTGCAGAGAAGAGCAGTGAAGATGATTTAGAGTAGTGGTCTCCAACCTTGGGAACTTTAAGACTTGTGGACTTCAACTCCCAGAGTTCCTCAGCCAGCAAAGCTGGCTGAGGAACTCTGGGAGTTGAAGTCCACAGGTCTTAAAGTTCCCAAGGTTGGAGACCACTGATTTAGGGGACTGGAGGATGAAGAGGGGAAGGGTAAAGGGAGGAAGGGGAAGGAGAGAAGGGAAAGGAGAGGAGGAAGGAAGGAAGGAGAGAAGAAAGAGAAGAAAGGGGGGTAGGAAGGAGGGAAGGAAGGAGGGAGAGGAGAGAAGAAAGGAGGGAAGGAAGGAGGGAATGTAGGAGAGAAGGAAGGGGGGAAGGAAGGAGGAAAGGAAGGGGGAAAGGAAGGAGAGAAGGAGAAAAGAAAGGAGGGAAGGAGAGAAGGAGGGAAGGGGAAGGAGGGGGAAGGAAGGGGAGTAGGAGAGAAGAAACGAGGGAAGGAAAGAGGGAGGGAGGGAAGAAGAAGTAGGACCGTTGTAAGATAAGATGGATCTATGGGATGTTAAAAAAGCAATCTTCAAGTATATTGTCAACAGTAGGGAAAAATTGTTATAAATACATATTATTAATAACAGTTATGAGATCATATAATTGTGAATGTATATATGAAATTGATAAAATTAAAATAATTAATAAAATTAAAAAAAAATAAAGTTGCCAAGGTTGGAGACCACTGATTTAGGGGACTGGAGGATGAAACATCTCAAGAACAACCATTCCATAAAGCCTTAGTAAGGCCACACCAGGAATACTACGTCCATTTTTGGTCATAAAAAAAGATCCGGAGACCCTGGAAAGAGGGCAGAGAAGAGCAACAAAGAGGATGAGGGGATTGGAGGCTAAAACATATGAAGAACGGTTGCAGGAACTGGGGGATGTCTAGTTTGATGAGAAGAAGGACCAGGGGAGACACGATAGCAGTCTACCGATATCTCAGGGGTTGCCCCAAAGAAGAGGGAGTCAAGCTATTCTCCAAAGCACCTCAAAGTAGGACAAGAAGCAATGGGTGGAAACTCAACCAGGAAAGAGGGACCTGGAATTAAGGAGAAATTTCCTGATATTAACCAGTGGAACAGCTTGCCACCAGAAATTGTGGGTTCTCCATCACTGGAGGCTTTTAAGAAGAGATTGGACATCCATTTGTCTGGAATGGGATAGGGCTTCCTGCCTGAGCAGGGGGTTGGACTGGATGACCTCCAAGGTCTCATTCTATTTTCATATCCCTCCCTCCCTCCCTCCCTTTCCATCTACCCTTCTATCCATCCATCCATCCATCTATATCATATATTTTCTAGAAGAGATTAGACATTAGTTTGTCTGGAATGGCCTATGGTCCCCTGCTTAAGCAAGGGGTTGGTCTAGATGACCTCCAAGGTGAAAATCATTCTATTTTCATCTCTGCCTATCTCTCTCTCCCTCTCCACCCACCCACCCATCCATCCATCCACCAACCCACATATCTATCGCCTATCTATCTATCCATCTATCTATCTATCTATCTCGAATCTATATCTATATCTATATATCTATCTATCTCGAATCTATATCTGTCTATCTATCATCTATCTATCTATCTATCTATCTATCTATCTATCTATCTATCTATCTATCTATCTCTAATCTATCTATCTCTACCTATCTCTAATCAATATCTATCTATCTCTAATGTATCTATCTATCTATCTATCTATCTATCTATCTATCTATCTATCTATCTATCTATCTATCATCTATCTATCTATCTATCTATCTCTAATCTATCTATCTATCTATCTCTACCTATCTCTAATCAATATCTATCTATCTATCTCATATCTATCTATCTATCTATCTATCTATCTATCTATCTATCTATCTATCTATCATCTATCTATCTCTAATCTATATCTATTAATCTATCTCTAATCTATCTGTCATCTATGTATCTTTCTATCTCTAATCTATATCTATCTATCTCTTTATCTATCATCTATCTATCTATCATCTATCTATCTATCTATCTATCTATCTATCTATCTATCTATCTATCTATCTGTCTGTCTCTTATCTATCTATCTATCTATCTATCTATCTATCTATCTATCATCTATCTATCTATCTTTTATCTATCTATCATCTATACCCAATCTATAATCTATAAAATAATCTATTTTCAAGAAGAGATATTGGATAGCCGTTTGTCTGATATGGCCTAGGTAGATCTCCCGCTTAAGCCGGAGGTTGGACTAGAAGACCTCCAAGGCCCCTTCCAACTCTTCTTATTCTGTTTATTCTATCGTTTCCCACCAGGCAAGTCCCACAACCCATGGCTCATCCTTTCCCACGAACCACCTTTCGACACACTCAACAGTCAGAAGTTCTCAGTTTTATGCTCCATAGCAAGTGGGGCTTAAGGACTGCTTAGGGGTCCTGGGGGTGTGTGTGAGCCCCCTTTCAAAGGAACAGCCTGGGGGTGGATTTTTGTGGGGGGTGAGTATGGACCACAGAAAGGAAACTTAGAATACAGGTGGAGCCATTTTGCTACCTGAAATTAAACCCAGAAGGTTCCTACATTCCATACAGGTAGTTCTCTACATAGAACAATTCACTTAATGACGGTTCAAAGTTACAAATGGCACTGGGGGAAAAAGGAACCGGGGGCCATTTGTCACACTTAACGACCGTTGCAGCATCCCCATGATTAAAATTCGGACATTTGGAAACTGACTCAGTTATGATGATCTATCTATCTATCTATCTATCTATCTATCTATCTATCTATCTATCTATCTATCTATCTATCTATCTATCTATCTATCTATCTATCATCTATCTATCTATCATCTATCTATCTATCATCTATCTATCTATCATCTATCTATCTATCTATCTATCTATCTATCTATCTATCTATCTATCTATCATCTATCTATCTAATCTATCTATCTATACACAAAATTAAAAATATTTTTAAACACTTATGCACACACAAACACAATCTATATCAATATTATCCATATCTGTCTGTCTCTAATCTATCTATCTATCTATCTATCTATCTATCTATCTATCTATCTATCTATCTATCTATCTATCTATCTATCTATCTATACACAAAATTAAAAATATTTTTAAACACTTATGCACACACAAACACAATCTATATCAATATTATCCATATCTGTCTGTCTCTAATCTATCTATCTATCTATCTATCTATCTATCTATCTATCTATCTATCTATCTATCTATCTATCATCATCATCTATCATCTATCATCTATCATCTATCATCTATCTATCTATCTATCTATCTATCATCTATCTATCTATCTATCTATCTATCTATCTATCTATCTATCTATCTATCTACATCTCTAATCTATCTATCTAGCTGTAATCTATCTATCATCTATCTATCTATCTACCCCCTGACCGCCTTCAAATCCTAACCCTAAATCGGACGCAGGAGGGGATCATGGTTTGATATCAAGGGGAGCATATCTGACCAGCATTTGCATCGATAGGAGGTGATTTCATGCCGATGAAATCCATTCAAAATTCACAGCAATGGGGGAGAATTCAGCTTGCATCGCGCCCATCTCTGGACATGCAAAAGGATGATGGTTTAAAGCTGGCTTGCAGTGAAGCTCACCTCTCCTGCATTTGGGGGAGGGGGGCTCAATACCCTTGTGTGGCCTGGGGGGTGGGTGTCTCCATGTCCTGGCACAGGGGATGAAGGGGGAGACATTTTCCAGGCGAGGGTCCGAAGTGATCTCCCCTCCCCAAATTATCCCCCTCTTCTTCTCCCTGGAAAATCTGTGTGTGTGTGGGGTGTGTGTGTGTCTTTGTTGCTGCAGCTGGACAGCCGGTGATAAATAAAAGATGGGCACAGGTGTCTCCCACAATTTAAGCACCAGGCAGTGAGAATTTGAGGAGGGGGACGCACACACACGCCAGGTGCTGCCCACCAAGCCCTCAACTTCAAAGCAGCCAGCCTGGCCCTTTGATGTGACGTTCCGTCTGTCCCCATCATGGCAACGGATGGGAAACTGGTCCGTGCAGCCACTGGGGTGGGATTGGGGGGGACCACCAGGGAGGGGGGGCACAATAGCGAGGCAGGGCCAGCCGTTCTGAGTGGGTGGGGGACCAAAGAAGGCATTGAGATTAATCAGACCAGGCAGCCCCCCCCCCTCAAAGGGTGGGAATCTTTGCGAGAGACATTGGCCGACACAGCGATGGATGTGGGAGGAGGGAGGGGGGGTGAGAAAGAGGGTCTCTGCAGCAGCAACCTCTAAATGGGGGGGATGACGCCCTGAAAGGTTTTCCCACCCACCCCTGCATTTTATTCTTTGAAATGGGGAAGGAGGGAGGCAAAATGGAAAGGCAGGGGAAAGGAGGGAATGAAATGTGTTTCGCTTCGTTTTGAGCAAATGTCAGTTCAGTGAAGGGAGGAAGAAAGGAAGGGCAAAGAAGAAAAAGAATAGAAAAAATTGGAAGGAAGAAAGATCAAAGGAAAGATGGAGAATAGAAAAAGATGGAAGGAAGGGAGGGAGGGAGGGAGGGAGGAAGGAAGGGCAGAGCAAAGAAGAAAAAGAATAGAAAAAATTGGAAGGAAGGAAGATCAAAGGAAAGAAGGGGAATAGAAAAAGATGGAAGGAAGGAAGAGCAGAGCAAAGAAGAAAAAGAGTAGAAAAAGAAATTGGGGGGAAAGAAGATCAAAGGAAAGAAGGAGATAGTGATGGAAGGGAAGGGGAGAAAAGGAAGGGAAAGATAGAGAAGAAAGGAAGGAAGAAGGAAGAAAAAGGAGACCTCCTTGAAATTTCTGCAAGATAAAAGCATGTGCTGGGGGGTGGGAGAGAGAAAGGGGGAAAGGGAGAGAAAAAGAAAGAGAAAGAGGGATGGAGAGAAAGAAAGAGAAAGAGAGAGGAAGAGGGGGAAAGAAAGAGGGAAGGAGAAAGGGGAGAGAGAAAGGGAGAGAGAGAAAGGGTGGGAGAGAGGGAGAGAGAAAGAAAG
Source organism: Thamnophis sirtalis (assembly GCF_051295495.1). Taxonomy (NCBI): domain Eukaryota; kingdom Metazoa; phylum Chordata; class Lepidosauria; order Squamata; family Natricidae; genus Thamnophis; species Thamnophis sirtalis. The sequence goes on from NW_028261395.1 coordinate 45,774,271, forward strand.
AGAGAAAGAGAAAGAAAGAAAGGGGGAGAAAGAAAGGGAGGGAGAGAAAGAGGGGGAGATAGAAAGCAAGAGAGAGGTAGGGAGAGAGAGAAAGAGGGAGAGAGAGAAAGAGAGAAAGAAAGAGAGAAAGGGGGAGGGAGGGAGAAAGAGGGGGAGAGAAAGGAAGAGAGAGAAAGGGAGAAAGTCAGAAAGAGGGAGAGACAGAAAGAGAGAAAGGGTGGGAGAGAGAGAGAGAAAGAAAGAGAGAGAAAAAGAAAGAAAGCGGGAAGGAGGAAGGGAGAAAGAGGAGAGAGAGAAGGGGAGAAAGAAGGAGAGAAAGACAGAAAGAGGGAGAGAGAGAAATAGAAAGAAAGAAAGAAAGAAAAAAAGAAAGGGAGAGGGAGCGGGATGAGAAAGAAAGAGAAAGAGAGAAAGAGGGGGAGATAGAAAGCAAGAGAGAAGGAGGGATAGAAAGAGAAAGTGGGGAGAGGGGGAAAGAGAAAGAAAGAGAAAGAGAGAAAGTGGGAGAGAGAGAGAGAAAGACAGAGAAAGAGGGAGAGAAAGAGAAAAAAGAGAAAGAGGGAGGGAGAGAAAGAGAGAGAAAGTGAGGAGAGGGGGAAAGAGAAAGAGAGAGAAGGAGAGAGACAGAAAGACAGAGAAAGAAAAAGAGAGAAAGAGGAAGGAGATTGAAAGAGAAAGGGGATAGAAAGTAAGAGAGAAGGAGGGATAGCGAGACAGAGAGAAAGAGAAAGAGGGAGGGAGAGAGAGAGAAAGAGAGAGAAAGTGGGGAGAGGGGGAAGAGAAAGAGAGAGAGAGAAAGAAAGAAAGAAAGAGAAAGAGAAAGAGAGAAAGAGGGGAGAGATAGAAAGTAAGAGAGAAGGAGGGATAGAGAGAGAGAAAGTGGGGAGAGGAGGAAAGAGAAAGAAAGAAAAAGAAAGACAGAGAAAGAAAAAAGACGGAGAGAGAAAGAGAGAGAAAGTGGGGAGAGGAGGAAAGAGAAAGAAACACAGAGAAAGAGAAAAAAGACAGAGAGAGAGATAAAGAGAAAGTGGGGAGAGGAGGAAAGAGAAAGAAAGAGAAAGAAAAACAGAGAAAGAGAAAAAAGACAGAGAGGGGGAGAGAGAGAGAGAGAGAAAGTGGGGAGAGGAGGAAAGAGAAAGAAAGACAGAGAAAGAGAAAAAACAGAGAGAGAGAGAGAGAGAGAGAGAGAAAGTGGGGAGAGGAGGAAAGAGAAAGAAAGACAGAGAAAGAGAAAAAACAGAGAGAGAGAGAGAGAGAGAGAGAGAAAGTGGGGAGAGGAGGAAAGAGAAAGAAACACAGAGAAAGAGAAAAAAGACAGAGAGAGAGAGAGAGAGAGAGAGAGTGGGGAGAGGAGGAAAGAGAAAGAAAGACAGAGAAAGAGAAAAAAGACAGACAGAGAGAGAGAGAGAGAGAAGGAAGCTCTCTTTAATTGCCCACTTTCTCCGGGGCCCCCCGCTGCTCCCCATCCAGGGCTGCCGCCGACCCAGCGCCCTCCCTGCACGCAAGTGCGGCCGCCTGAGCTTGAAGCGAGGCGACAAGGAGCGAAAGGAACCAGCGGCGCAACAGCCGGCACGGAAACCTTCGCACGGAAACATGCAAACAGATCAATGCCTCCCACTGCGCGGGGCCTCCGCGCCTCCCTTCCGTGCAGGCAGACCAGCCGCTCCTCCCCCCCCCCGCCCCCCCGCCCTCCGCGCAAGAGGTCAGCCGCCGCAGCAGCAGCAGATGCTTTGGGGGGGGGGGAAGAGAGTTTGCGCACAGGGCGCCCGGCTTGGCCAGGGGCACAGTTGATGCCCTTCTGGCACCTGCGGTTGGCTGCCAAAGCGTAGGGCCCCTGAGCCAAGCGGCTCTCCCGTAGCTGGGGGGGTGGGGGGCAATTGGGGGTGGGGGGACACACTATAGGATGCTGTGGGGAAGATTCCATACAAGGGAAACTTTGGGGCTCCGGGGTTGAAAATCAGGGGCTCCTTCGTAGCGTCTGGGCTTGGGGGTTTCTTGCAGGCGTTTCATGACCCAACCAAGGAAGAGGATCTGTGCTAGAAGGTAGAGGGGTTGAGGAGGAGGAGGAGGAAGGGAAAAGAAGGAGAAGAAGGAGAAAGAGAAAAAGAAGAGGAGGAGGAGAAGGAGGAGGAGGAGAAGAAGTAGAAAAAGAAGAGAAGAAGGAGAAGAAGGAGAAAGAGAAAGAAGAGGAGGAGAAGTAGAAAAAGAAGAGGAGAAGAAGGAGGAGAAAGAGAAGAGTAGGTGGAGTAGAAGGAGGAAAGGAAAAGGAAGAGGAGAAGGAGAAGAAGAAGGAGAAGGAGAAAAAGAAGAGGAGAGAGAGAAGGAGTAGAAAAAGAAGAGGAGGAGGAGGAGAAGGAGAAGGAGAAAAAGAAGAGGAGAGGGAGAAGAAAGTAGAAAAAGAAGATGAGGAGGAGAAGAAGGAGAAGTAGAAAAAGAAGAGGAGAAGAAGGAGTAGAAAAAGAAGAGGAGGGGAAGGAGAAGGAGAAGTAGGAAAAAGAGGAGGAGAAGAAGTAGAAGTAGAAAAAGAGGAGGAGGAGGAGGGGAAGAACACCGAGAAGTAGAAGAAGAGAGGAGGAGGAAGAGGAGAAGAAGGAGGAAAAGAAGAAGTAGAAAAAGAAGAAGAGGAGGAGGAGGAGAAAGAGGAGAAGAAGGAGGAAAAGAAGAAGTAGAAAAAGAAGAAGAGGAGGAGGAGAAAGAGGAGAAGTAGAAAAAAGAGAAGAAGGAGGAGAAGAAGTAGAAAAAGAAGAGGAGGAGGAGAAGGGGAAGAACACAGAGAAATAGAAGAAGAGAAGAGGAGGAGGAAGAAGAAGAAGAGAGGAGGAGGAAGAGGAAGAACAAGAAGAATAAGAAGAACAAGAACAACAACAGGAAGAAGAAAGCTGTGGGCTCCTTGGTGCTCTCTGAACATGGTGGTTTCCTTGCAGATGTTTCACAACCCAACTAGGGAACATCATCAGTGGCGCTTAGTGTGCTCCCTCACTGGAGGCCTTCCAAGAAGAGCCTGGATGGCCATTTGCCTGAAACGCTCTAGGGCCTTTTGCCTGAGCAGGGGGCTGGACTAGAAGACCTCCCAGGTCCCTTTCCAGCGCTGTTATTCTGTTTCCTGCCTCTTAAGACTAGAGAACTTTCTGTCCCTAGACTAGAAAAAAAGCATTTGACAAGGGTGGTATAAGGACTTCCGCCCTTTAGCCGGGGGTTGGACTAGAAGACCTCCGAGGTCCCTTCCTGCCGTGTGATTCGATGTCCTAGATGATGAGGGGCGAGGAGGTCAAGTTAACCGAGTTAACACACACACACACACACACACACACACACACACACACACACACACACACACAACCGGTCCTACCGGTGGGATTCTCGGCCATCGAGAGTCCACGGGATTATTGGCAGCTGAGAAAAAAAGAGTCAAACAGGATCTCAAAATTCGCCGGAAGGCAAAAATGCGTCTGTCAAACCGGAATTTGAACCCGAGGCTGCTGTGTCGCATCGGCAACCTTTGGGCTACCTTGAAACGCCCAGCTTTCCCCCCTCTCTCTCCCCCACCCCTCCGGAGCCTGCTGGGAAGGTGTGTGTGTGTGTGAGAGAGAGAGAGAGGGTGTGAGAAGTCACAGCTAAGCAACCCCGCCCGGCTCTCCCTCCCGGGACCCTTTGACACGCTGCCTTCTTGCACAGTGAGTCCCTTACACGCTACGCCTGTCACGACACAACGCACTCAGCTCCGGCACCACAAGGATTGGCACGGCCTGGTGTTGGGGTTTTTTTTTTTCCACCCCCCCCCCAACTTGGCGATGGCAGGAGCGCAAGGAATTATTTCATTTTATTATTGCAAAAAAGAAGGAGGAGGAGAGGAGGAGGAAATGAAGAAGAAAAAGAAGAGAGGAGGAGGAGGAAGAAGGAGGAAAAAAGAAGAGGAAGAAGAAGAGGAAGAAAGGAGGAGGAGGAAGAAGAAGAAGAGGAGAAGGAAATGAAAAAGAAGAAGAAGAAAGGAGGAGGAAGGAGGAAAAAAAGAGGAAGAAGAAGAGGAAGCAAAGAAGATGAAGGAGGAGGAGGAGGAGAAGAAGAGGAGGAGGAAGAAGGAGGAAAAAAGAGGAAACAAAGAAGAAGAGAGGAGGAGGAAGAAGGAGGAAAAAGAAGAGGAGGAAGAAATGGAAAAGAAGAAGAGAAGAGGAAGAAGGAGGAGGAGAAAGAAGAAGAGGAGGAGGAGGAAAAAGGAGGAAGAAGAAGCGGAAGCAAAGAAGAAGAGAGGAGGAGGAAGGAGGAGAAAGAAGAAGAGAGGAGGAGGAAGAAGTAGGAAAAAGAAGAGGAAGAAATGGAAAAGAAGAAGAAGAGAAGAGGGAGGAGAAAGAAGGAGAAGAGGAAGAGAGGAGGAGGAAGAAAGGAAGAAAGAGAAAGAAGAAGAAGAAGAAGAAGAAGAAGAAAGAAGAAGAAGAAGAAGAAGAATATTTTTTGTCCACTTTGGCTGTTTACAGGTGCCTTTTTTTCCCCTTCAGTTTTTAATTATACCTCCCAGGCACGCCGGCCGTATATAAAAAATGAGCATTCTCAAGTTTCTAGTCCTTAGTTTGCGATTTGGGACGGCCACTCAATGAACTTGTTAAATTGTGTTAAATCCAATCTTTCTCGACGGAGAACCTCAACCAGGCTGCACAAAAATCCTTATTTTATTTTATTTTATTCTAGTTTTTCCCCCCCCATCGATATCAAGAGAGAGGAAAATAAAATTCATATATTTAATCAGATTCAATTCTAACCTCCTCCAATTGTCAGCCAAAACGAAGGCTGTCTTTGCAGAACACAACTAAGCATACAATTGTCCCTTAGACTTTTACACACAAACACACACACACAAACACACACACACAGTGTAAAAATGGGCCCATTTGCATCGCAAGGGACATCAAAAGTGCAGGAACAAAAAGGCATTAAAAATACATATGGATGGGAGGTCAGCCCGGTTTTTGTGGGGGTGTTTTTTGCGTTGAGAAGGACACAAAATGAAACGGGGGGGGGGAGGCCGTTTTTGGATTTTAAAAAGGATCGGGGGGGGGGGGAGAGCCTACCCATGGAATAAGTTAGTAAACAGCAATCAAAATGTCAAAAATATACCCTCCCCTCCGTTGGTTTTTTAAAATGCTGGCCATCTGAAATGCAAATGAAATAACAGAATATAACAGAGCTGGAAGGGACCTTGGGGGTCATCTAGCCCAACCCCCTTCTCAAGCAGGAGAGCAACTTTGATGCAGAATAACGGGGTTGGAAGGGACCTTGGGGGTCATCTAGTCCAACCCCCTGCTCAAGCAGGAGACACTTCGATACAGAATAATAGGGCTGGAAGGTATCTTGGAGGTCATCTAGTCCAACCCCTTGCTCAAGCAGGAGAGACTTTCATACAGAATAACAGAGCTGGAAGGGACCTTGGAGGTCTTCTAGTCCAACCCCTTGCTCAAGCAGGAGAAACTTTCAGAATAACAGAAATAACAGAGCTGGAAGGGACCTTGGAGGTCATCTAGTCCAACCCCCTGCTCAAGCAGGAGACACTTCCATACAGAATAACAGGGCTGGAAGGGATCTTGGATGTCATCTAGTCCAACCCCTTGCTCAAGCAGGAAACACTTTCAAACAGAATAGCAGAGCTGGGAGGGACCTTGGAGGTCATCTAGTCCAACCCCCTACTCAAGCAGGAGACACTTTCAAACAGAATAGCAGAGCTGGGAGGGATCTTGGAGGTCATCTAGTCCAACCCCTTGCTCAAGCAGGAGACACTTTCAGAATAACAGAAATAACAGAGCTGGAAGGGACCTTGGAGGTCTTCTAGTCCAACCCCCTGCTCAAGCAGGAGACACTTCCATACAGAATAACAGAGCTGGAAGGGACCTTGGAGGTCATCTAGTCCAACCCCCTGGAGGCCTACACTAGGGAGTCGAACCGCCGAATTGCCAACCTTTCCGATCGACAAGCGCAGCGTCTTAGCCACGGAGCCGCAAAGTTGCAACAAAAGTTGGCGAAACAGCCTGCTTGCAATTCCTTTACATATTTACATATTATATTAAATGTTGAATATTTAATAACCTGTAGACGGAGGTAAACCATCAAACGCCCTCCCCCAGCCGGATTTTGAGGGGGGGGAGTGGGTGGGTAAATTTAATGCAATCCCACTGCTAATGAGGGCTGGAATGAGGCATCACTCAAACAAATAAAACACGCTAACAGACCAGAATTAAGTAAACACTCATTGTCAAATCTCCCCCCCCCCTTTTTCCCCTCCTTCTTTTCTGATTTTATTTGTCATTTTTTTCGCTTTCTTCTTGGTGAGGTCGGCTCTCGGGCTTCAAAACTGGTAATATTTACCTTGCTCAAAAAACAAAACCTTCCTATCTATCATCTGTCTAATCCATCATCTATCTCTCATCTATCTATCTCTCATCTATCTATCTATCTATCTATCTATCTATCTATCTATCTATCTATCTATCTATCTATCTATCTATCTATCATCTATCTATCTATCATCAATCTGTCTATCTATCATCAATATATCTATCTATATCATCAATCTATCTATCATCAATCTATTATCTATCTATCTATCTATATCATCAATCTATTATCTATCAATCAATCAGTCTGTCTGTCTGTCTATCTATTTACACCTGATCTAATCTAACATTTATCTCTCTCTCTAATCTATTATCTGTCTAGATCTATCTAATCTATTCAATCATCAATCAATCATCAATCTCCCATCAATTTCATCTATCATCCATCTCTATTCTATTTCTTTCTCTCTCTCTCTCTCCATCTATCTCCATTTCTTATCTATATCTATATCTGATCTAATCTAACATTTATCTCTCTCTCTAATCTATCATCTATCTAGATCTATCTAATCTATCAATCATCAAATAAATAATCACTCGTCTATCTCATCTATCATCTATTTTATCTATCTCACCCATCTCTCTCTCACACGCACTATCTATCTATCTATCTATCTATCTATCTATCTATCTATCTATCTATCTATCTATCTATCTATCTATCTATCTATCTATCTATCTATCTATCTATCTATCTATCTATCTATCTATCTATCTATCTATCTATCTATCTATCTATCTATCTATCTATCTATCTACATAGACAATACATATATACATCTATTTACATCTCTTATCTATCTAATCTATCATCAATCTATTATTTATATCTATCTACATCTATCTACATCTCTCTTATCTATCTATCTATTTACATTATCTATCTATATCTGCATCTATCTATACATCTTTCCTATCTCTGTCTGTCATCTATCTATCTATCTATCTATCTATCTATCTATCTATCTATCTATCATCTATCTATCTATCTATCTATCTATCTATCTATCTATCTATCTATCTACATAGACAATACATATATACATCTATTTACATCTCTTATCTATCTAATCTATCATCTATTATTTATATCTATCTACATCTATCTAAATCTCTCTTATCTATCTATCTATCTATCTATCTATCTATCTATCTATCTATCTATCTATTTACATTATCTATCTATATCTGCATCTATCTATACATCTTTCCTATCTCTGTCTGTCATCTATCTATCTATCTATCTATCATCTATCTATCTATCTATCTATCTATCTATCTATCTATCTATCTATCTATCTATCTATCTATCTACATAGACAATACATATATACATCTATTTACATCTCTTATCTATCTAATCTATCATCTATTATTTATATCTATCTACATCTATCTAAATCTCTCTTATCTATCTATCTATCTATCTATCTATCTATCTATCTATCTATCTATCTATCTATCTATTTACATTATCTATCTATATCTGCATCTATCTATACATCTTTCCTATCTCTGTCTGTCATCTATCTATCTATCTATCTATCTATCTATCTATCTATCTATCTATCTATCTATCTATCATCAATCTCCCATCTAACCCATCTATCTATCCTGGAGGATGGAGACCTGCTTAGATAAGAGGCAGCCGAGCCCAGAGAAGGGAAAAGGGGCGTGGGAAGCGTCTCAGAAGGGACCTTCCCAAGTTCCTCCAACTGTCAAAAGAAGGAAGGGGAAGAATCTACTTTCAAACTCTCCGAATGAGTCTCAATGTCACCTTACCATAAAAGCAGCATTACTGCTCCTATCTTGTGCCTTTTAAGCTCAGGCAGATGGCAAGGCCCTTCCTGCCCATCGCTTCCCCACCGTTTAGCTTCCGAGCGGTCTCCAAGGGCAGCCCCAGAGGGAGCGCCCGGCAGCAGTCCAACCGCGAGGTGACCAAAGCCGTACCACGGCGGCCTTTTTTAATTTTAAACATAGCACTGCTGAGATGCCGCTTTGCCTTCTGTCGCCGCCGTCGTGCTGGCTTTCATTCAGTCGCAAATAGCCCGGCAGCCCGCGCGGCGTGCCGAGGGGAGCCGGGGAGTACATGAAAAGCCCACGAAACGTATGTTTTATGCTTTTAAAGATGTCGAGCCGAGTAGAAAAGTTCAGCTTTAATCGGCGACGGCTTAGAGCCGCGGTTTGACACAGATAAGGAGATGGGAAGGCTTTGAAGTGGGTTCTGATTTTTTTTTTCCCCCGGAAGAAAGTTTCTTATTTATGCCGCGTCTGGGGGACGTTCCCACAGTGATCGGCTCTTATTTTTTCTTCATTATTAGGGGGAGGGGGTTTCTCCCCCCACCCCAGTCTTCCAGCACGGGCTCTGAATTTCAATACCGGCTCTGCTCCAGATGCTTCGCAATGTAGATATTCCTTGCCGCATTCCCTAATCTCCCTTTTCTCTTTCTGCGCCTCCTTCCACCCGTAATCGGACGGCATGTAAGAAAGAGCGAATTCTGTGATGGCGAATTTATGGCACGCGTGGCATCGCCTGTTCCTCTTCCGGGTTTTTGGTGCACATGCATGTGTGAAGATCAGCTGGCCTTCGTGCATGCCGCAGTGCCGGAAAGTGGAAGAGCTGGTCTTCTGTTTTCTGGCACAAGAATGCGCATCCACTAGCTGAACATTGCACGCCAATAACCTGAAGACTAGCTGGCCAGTGCGTGTTTCCAGGGCGCGCATGGCCTCTAGGCAGCTCCTCTTCTGGGTTGTGGGCCAGACGAGCATGCACGCTCCCTTTTCGGCACTCGGTTCGCCACCACTGACCTAAGTCATTCCTCGAGTTGCGACCACAATGGAGTGCCAAATTTTACTCGCTAAGCGAGAATGTCTTCGAGACAATGAGGTTCGTCCCGTTTTTCGACCTTTCTTGCCACTGTTGTTAAGGGAATCTCTTCCGTCGTTAAGTGAATACAAGTCATTGTCGACTTACAGCGACAACGAGGCCCCAAATTGATGTCACTAAGCAAGACTTTTGTTAAGGAAGCTTTGCTCCATGGCACAACCTTCCTGGCCACCGTTGTTAAGTGAGTCGTTGCAATGAGTAACACAGTCGTTAAGTGAATCCAACTTTCTCATTGACCTTGCTGGTCGGTAGGTTGTGACCCCGGGACACTGCGACCGTCATACTTGTGAGTCAGTAGCGAATTGTCTGAATTTTGATTTGCGGGAAGCTGCGAAAGTCATAAGTGTGAAAAAAACGGCCGTAACTCACTTTTTTCAGTGATGTTGTGACTTGGAATGGTCACAAAATGTTGTAAGTCGAGGACTACCTGAATCAGAAGCCCTGTTAATCTAGCTAGATTGGGCCCGATGCCAAGATATTAACTGCAACTGCCAGAATTCCCCCCTCCCCCCCCTCAAGTTCTTGGCTTGCTTGGCATTAGGAAATTAATATCAAATTCTATTAGTAATCAAGTTCGTGCTGGCTCAGCATCGGAGGAGAACGGCAGGAAAAATGAGGGTGGATGAACAAGTGGGGAGCATTTGCACACCCCGAAATCAAGGGAGTAGTGTTTTAGAGGACAACTTGAGACCACAATTTATTTCCTTCCTTCCTTCCTTCCTTCCTTCCTTCCTTCCTTCCTTCCTTCCTTCCTTCCTTCCTCACTCACTCATTCACTGTTCCCTTTTTCTTTCCTTCCTTCCTCCCTCCCTCTTTCCATCCTCCCTGCCTCCCTTTCCTTCCTTCATCCCTCCCTCCCTTTTGCTTCCCTTCCCTCTTTCCTTCCTCCCTCTTTCCTTCCTCCCTCTCTCCGTTCCCTTTTTCCTCCCTCCTCCCTCCCTCTTTTCATCCTGCCTGCCTCCCTTTCCTTCCTTCCTTCCTTCCTTCCTTCCTTCCTTCCTTCCTTCCTTCCTTCCTTCCTTCCTTCCTTCCTTCCTTCCTTCCTTCCTTTCTCCCTCCCTGTTGCTTCCCTTCCATCCTGCCTCCCTCCCTCTTTCCTCCCTCCCTGTTCCCTTTTCCTCCCTCCTCCCTCCATGGACGCCATGCAAGCCCTCCAATATCAGAACACTGCTATTATATATATATATATATAAAGTCACAACCCCTGGTATGCCCCAATTATGGGAGGAAGCTAACTGCGTCCATTCTCTGTCAATCGGCTCGTCACAAGTCCATCACGACAGAAACCCAATATTTTATAACAAATAAAACACACACACACACACATATACACTAAATACACTAAATACATACCTATTTCCCTGGCTCAGCTGATAAAGGAGGAGAACCTTGTGGCTTAGTGGTTAACACATCTGCCTAATATGTAATACAGCCCAGGTTCGAATCCCAACAAGGGTATGGCTAGCTGATGAGAGCTAATTAGCTTGAAATAGATCTATACTAGTCTCCCTTTATTTATTTATTAGCACAAATGCAACACAAATGTAACAAAGGCAACAGTAAAAATAATGGCTTTCTGTCGTGATGGTCTCTTGGGATGAGCCGATAGACAGAGAAAGGATGCATGCATGCATGCATGCATGCATGCATGCATACATACATACATACATACATACATACATACATACATACATAAAATGATGATTATTTTTACTTCCTGCTCTCTCTCTCTCTCCTGCCTCCTGGTGATCTCCTCTTGGTCCCCCATCCAGGCAAGCTTTCTCTGGGCCGTTTTCTGGGCTTTTCCGCCTCTCTCAAGGCAAAGTTGAAGAAAGAAAGAAAGCGGGGAAGTTGCGAACTGGGGAGGGGGGAGACGGAGGGGCACGCAAAGCGAAGTGGGAAAACCTCGCACTCGAGTCCCGGAAAACACCCCCCCCCCAATGTCTCCTTGGGAAGACATTTTTCGAGGCGAGTGGCGCGGAAAGGGACCCTAAGAGGGATTTGATGGGCGATTGGAGAGGCCACGAGCTGCCAGCTCAGGCTGCCCCCCCCTCCACGCCCCCCCACCCCCATGGGCAGAGAAGCGTGGCAGCCAGCTCGGTTGAAAGCGTGTGTCTCCCTTGTGCCCACATGTCATGGCATCAGCTCCGAAGGTAGATTTCTCTCCTTTTCTTTTTTCTATCCTTTCCTTTCTCCCCCTCCCCTTTTCTTTCCGCCTTTCCTTCTCTTCCCTTCCCCTCCTTTCCTTTTCCTTCCCTTCTCTCTTCCTCCTTTCCTTTCATCTCTCATTCCTCTCCTTCTTCCCTCCCTTCCTATTTTCCTCCCTCCCTCCCCTCCCCATCCTTTCTCTTCTACTTCCTCGCCTCTTTTTCTTTCATTTCTTCCTTTCTCTTTTCCTTCCCTTCCCTCTTCCTCCTTTCCTTTCTTTTCACCTGTCCCTTTTCTTCCTTCTTTCCTTACCTTTTCCTCCTTTCCTTTCTTCTATCTCATTCCCCTTCTTCTTCCCTCCCTTCCTATTTTCCTTCCTCTCTCCCCCCTTCCCTTGTACCTCTCCTTCTCTCCCCTTCCTTCCTTCCTTCCTTCCTTCCTTCCTTCCTTCCTTCCTTCCTTCCTTCCTGTGTTTCTTCCCTTCTCTCTTCCTCCTTCCCTTTCCTTCCCTCTTCCTCCTTCCCTTTACTTTCACCTGTCCCTTTCCTTCCTTCCTTCTTCCCTTCCCTCTTCCTTTCCTTTCTTCTCCCTCATTTCCCTCCCTCTTCCCACCCTTCCTATTTTCCTTCCTCTCTCCCCTCCTTCCCTTCTACCTCTCCTTCTCTCTTTCCTTCCTTCCTTCCTTCCTTCCTTCCTTCCTTCCTGTGTTTCTTCCCTTCTCTCTTCCTCCTTCCCTTTCCTCCCCTCTTCCTTTCCTTTCTTCTCCCTCATTCCCCTCCCTCTTCCCTCCCTTCCTATTTTCCTTCCTCTCTCCCCTCCTTCCCTTCTACCTCTCCTTCTCTCCTTCCTTCCTTCCTTCCTTCCTTCCTGTGTTTCTTCCCTTCTCTCTTCCTCCTTCCCTTTCCTCCCCTCTTCCTCCTTTCCTTTCTTTTGGCCTCTGTCCCCTTCCTTCCTTCTTTCCTTCCTTCCTTCCTTCCCTCTTCCTTTCCTTTCTTCTCTCTCATTCCCCTCCCTCTTCTCTCCCTATTTTCCTCCCTCCCTCTCTCCCCCTCCTTTCTCTTCTCCTTTCTCTCCTTCTCCCCTTCCTCCCTCCCTCCTCTCCCCTCCCCTCCCTTTTGATCGACAGCCCCAACGGGGGACTCTCCATCCAGTTGACCCTCTGACTCTGAAGGGAAGAAAGAAGAAAGGGAGCAGGAGAAGAGAGATATTCTCTCGCAGGGAGAGACTTCACGTCTGGATTTGAAACGCGGAGGCGAAGTGGGGCCCCCCCACAGCCGCTGCTGAAGTGGCAGAAACGCTTCTGCACGCCCAGAATAATAATCACCACCCATCTCGGCCAAGACAAGGGCTGCTGTCACATCCTCACTGGGGGGGGGGGGGAGGCTGAAAGGACAAAGAGACCCCCCCCTCTTTCCTGTGAGCCTAGAGATGCAAAGAGCTGGAAGGGGCCTTGGAGGTCTTCTAGTCCAGCCCCCTACTCAAGCAGGAGACCCTAAACCATTTCACTCCATCAGAATATTCCTGGAAGGGGCCCTGGAGGTCTTCTAGTCCAGCCCCCTGCTCAAGCAGGAGACCCTAAACCATTTCAATCCATCAGAATAGACCTGGAAGGGGCCTTGGAGGTCTTCTAGTCCAGCCCCCTACTCAAGCAGGAGACCCTAAACCATTTCAATCCATCAGAATAGACCTGGAAGGGGCCCTGGAGGTCTTCTAGTCCAGCCCCCTGCTCAAGCAGGAGACCCTAAACCATTTCAATCCATCAGAATATTCCTGGAAGGGGCCCTGGAGGTCTTCTAGCCCAACCCTCTACTCAAGCAGGAGACCCTAAACCATTTCAATCCATCAGAATAGACCTGGAAGGGGCCCTGGAGGTCTTCTAGCCCAACCCCCTACTCAAGCAGGAGACCCTAAACCATTTCAATCAATCAGAATAGACCTGGAAGGGGCCTTGGAGGTCTTCTAGCCCAACCCTCTACTCAAGCAGGAGGGCTGGGAGGGATGGAAGGAAGAAAGGAAGGGAGTACAGAATAATAGAGTTGGAAGGAACCTTGGAGGTCTTCTAGTCCAACCCTCTACTCAAGCAGGAGGGATGGGAGGGATGGAAGGAGAGAGGGAGTGAAGGAAAGAAGAAAGGAAGGGAGTGAGGAAGAGAATAGAGAATAATAGTTGGAAGGGACCTTGGAGGTCTTCTAGCCCAACCCTCTACTCAACAGGAGGGCGGGAGGGAGGGATGGAAGGAAGAAAGGAAGCGAATAGAGAATAATATAGTTGGAAGAGACATAATATATAACAGTATGTATGTATGTGGACATATGTATATGTATGTATGTATGTGTATTTATATATTGTATATTGTATTTATACAAGAGCCGAGGTGGCGCAGTGGTTAGGGTGCAGTATTGCCACTTCAGCTGACTGTTATCTGCAGTTCAGCGGTTCAAATCTCACCGGCTCAAGGTTGACTCAGCCTTCCATCCTTCCGAGGTGGGTGAAATGAGGACCCTGACTGTGGGGGGCGATATGCTGACTCTGTAAACCGCTTAGAGAGGGCTGAGAGCCCCATGAAGCGGTATATAAGTCTAACTGCTATTGCTATTGCTATTGCTATTGCTATCTATCTATCTATCTATCTATCTATCTATCTATCTATCTATCTATCTATCTATCGGATTGTTGGGGGCAATATGCTGACTCTGTAAACCGCTTAGAGAGGGTTGAAAGCCCTATGAAGCGGTATATAAGTCTAACTGCTATTGCTATTGCTATTGCTGTCTGTCTGTCTGTCTGTCTGTCTATCTATCTATCATCTATCTATCTATCTATCTATATCTATCTATCTATCTATCTATCTATCTATCTATCTATCTATCTATCTATCTATCTATCTATCTATCAGATTGTTGGGGGCAATATGCTGACTGTAAACTGCTTAGAGAGGGTTGAAAGCCCTATGAAGCGGTATATAAGTCTAACTGCTATATATACTTATACATATATACGTATACATCAGAGGTGGGTTCCTACCGGTTTGCACCGGTTCGATAGAACCGGTTCGTCAAATCTACCGAACCGGTTAGAAGAGGTTCCACCAGTGGATCCGGAAAGCAGGCCACACCTACAGAAGAGGCTCCAAAAATGTTTGAAACCCACCACTGATACACATACATACATACATACATATATATATTGAATCTCCTTCAACAAATCTCCCCGGCTTTGGAAAAAGTCACCCAGAAACCTATGAAAGGCGACTGGAAAAATAAAAATAAAAATGAATCACAGGCTTGTATCTGGAGATCTTTATCGGCGCGTCGAGGGAATCTCTCTCTCTCTCTCTGATCAGCTTAGAGGAGAAAAAGTTGTCAAAGAATTCCTTAATCCTGGATATTATAACCTTCCCCCGTCGGCCTGATTCTTGTCTCTGCTGAGCCCGCTGGCGCCGAGATGAGAATAAACCCCACTTTTACATTTCGTGCGCTAGCGGGCAGCCGCCTCATACGTGCTCTGGGCATTTAGCCACAGGAGAAGAGTTGGAAGGGGCCCTCGGAGGTCTTCTAGTCCAACCCCCTGCTCAGGCGGGAAACCCTTGGGCCTTTCAGACAAGGGGCTGTCCAGGGTCTTCTCCCAAAACTCCAGTGATGGAGGCTTCTCACTGATGGGAAATTTCTCCTGGGTTCTTGGTTCTAGAAAGCAAGGACGCAACCTTCCTCCTCCTCTTCCTCCTCCTTTTCTTTCTTTCCCTCCCTCTCTCCTCCACCTTTCTAATTCCTCCTCTTCCTTTCCTTCCTTCTGCTCCTTCTTTCCTCCTCCTCCTTTTCCTGCTTGCTCTTCCTCCCTCCTTCTTCCTTCCTCCTCCTTCCTTCCTCCTCCCTCCTCCTCCTTTTCCATCTTTCCCTTCTCTCCTTCCTTCTTCCTTTCCTTCCTCCCTTCTTCCTTCTCCTTCCTTCATCCTCCTGTTCCTCTAGCTCCTTTTCCATCTTTCCCTCCCTCCTCTCCTCCCTTCCTTCCTCCCTCTCTCCCTCATCCTGTTCCTTCCTTCCTCCTTTCTCCTTGTCCTTCTTCTTCCATCTTTGTCTTCCTCCTTTCCTTCTCCTTCCTTCCTTCTCCTTCCTTCCTTCTCCTCCTTCTACCTTCCTCCTTCTTCCTTCTCCTTCCTTCCTCCTTCTCCTGTTTCTTCCTTCCCCCACCTCCTCCTTTTCCATTTTTCCCTTCTCCTTTCTTCGTCCTCCTCCTGTTCCTTCCTTCCTCCCTCTCTCCCTCGTACTGTTCCTTCCTTCTCCTTCTCCTGTTCCTTCCTTCCTTCCTCCACCTCCTCCTTTTCCATCTTTCCCTTTCTCCTTTCCTTCCTTCCTTCCTCCCTCTCTCCCTCATCCTGTTCCTTCCTTCTCCTTCTTCCTTCTCCTTCCTTCCTCCACCTCCTCCTTTTCCATCTTTCCCTTTCTCCTTTCCTTCCTTCCTTCCTCCCTCTCTCCCTCGTACTGTTCCTTCCTTCTCCTTCTCCTGTTCCTTCCTTCCTCCACCTCCTCCTTTTCCATCTTTCCCTTTCTCCTTTCCTTCCTTCCTTCCTCCCTCTCTCCCTCATTCTGTTCCTTCCTTCTTCTTCTCCTGTTCCTTCCTTCCTCCTCCTTTTCCATCTCTCCCTTCCTCCTTTCCTTCCTTCCTTCCTTCCTTCCTTCCTTCCTTCCTTCCTTCCTTCCTTCCTTCCTTCCTTCCTTTCCCCTTCTTCCTTCCCCTTCTCCTGTTCCTTCCTCCACCTCCTCCATTTCCATCTTTCCCTTCCTCCTCTCCTTCCTCCCTCCATCTCCTAAGTGTGACTTACCTGTCCCGAACCAGACGCTGGGACTCACCTGCCTTAAATCAGGAGCATTGAGTAGCCTCTCCCTTCCTCCTCCTCCTCTTCCTCCTTTCAATCCCGAGACCCAACGATTGCCCCCTCGTTCTCCGTCCATGAGTGGGGCAGCCTTAAGGTCCCAGCCAAGGGCAAAAGCGGCTTTCACCAATGAAGCTTCCACTCTGACTCCAGAAGAAGGCTTTTATGGAGAGCCTTCACCCTTGTCCTCTTCACAGGAGGCATTTCCACTAAATTAGCCACTGGCACAGACAGCAGCGGGGGGCTGCATTAGCCGCGTGTCGCAGGGAAGGGACAGAGCCCCCCCCCCAAATGCTCCCCAACCACCTCTCCCCATGCGGCCCGTGAGCCTGTCCAGGGCTGGCCTTCAGGTCCATCCGAGGTGGCCCAGCTCAGCTTCTCACCTGGGATGGGAGGGCGGACTGGCCGAAGGAGGCTTCCCCCCTTCACAGCCTAACCGAGGGAACGGGAGGAGGAATTTCCTGACAGGGAGGACAATTAACCTGCGGAACGGCTTGCCACCAGAGGTTGTGGGTAATCCAACACTGGAGGTTTTGAAGAAGAGATTGGACAGCTGTTTGTCTGGAATGGTCATGGGTCTCCCGCTTGAGCAAGGGGTTGGACTAGAAGACCTCCAAGGTCTCTTCCAGCTCTATTCTGATTGATTGATTGAAATGGTCTAGGGACTCCTGCTTGAGAAGGGGGCTGGACTAGAAGACCTCCAAGATCCCTCCCAGCTCTATTCTGATTGATTGATTGACTGATTGATTGATTGAAATGGTCTAGGGTCTCCTTCTTGAGCAGGGAGTTGGACTAGAAGACCTCCAAGGTCCTTTCCAGCTCTATTCTGATTGATTGATTGATTGATTGATTGAAATAGTCTAGGGACTCCTGCTTGAGAAGGGGGCTGGACTAGAAGACCTCCAAGGTCCCTCCCAGCTCTATTCTGATTGATTGATTGACTGATTGGAATGGACAAGGGTCTCCTGCTTGATCAGGGGGCTGGACTAGAAGACCTCCAAGATCCCTTCCAGCTCCGTTCTGATTGATTGATTGTTTAGGTCTCCTGCTTGAGCAGGGGGCTGGACTAGAAGACCTCCAAGGTCCCTTCCAGCTCTATTCTGATTGTTTGATTGATTGAAATAGTCTAGGGTCTCCTGCTTGAGAAGGGGGCTGGACTAGAAGACTCCAAGGTCCCTCCCATCTCCATTCTGATTGATTGATTGAAATGCTCTAGGGTATCCTGCTTGAGAAGGGGGTTAGACTAGAAGATCTCCAAGGTCCCTTCCAACTTTCTTATTTTGTTGATGGCTGGAAACAAATCAAGGAGAGAAGCAAGCTGGAACTAAGGACAAATTTCCCGATAGTGAGGACCACTAACCAGTGGAACTGCTTGCCACCAGAAGTTGTGAATGCTCCAACACTGGTTGTTTTCAAAAAAAGAGAGTGTACAACGTTTGTCAGAAATGAGTTTCCTGCCTGAGCATGGGGCTGGACTAGAAGACCTCCAGGGTCCCTTCCAGCTCTATTCTGATTGATTGATTGAAATGCTCTAGGGTCTCCTGCTTGAGCATGGGGTTGGACTAGAAGACCTCCAGGGTCCTTTCCAGCCCTGGGATAATTCTCCGTTCTGTGCCAGGGCCTCCTGTTGGAAAAAAAAGAGAGAAGCCATTATTCATCGGCCCCAAATGACAGGGCTGGGCTTCCCCACAGCGGCAATTTGGAGGATGAATCCCAGCGTCCGATCGATGGGTTTCTCAAGGTCATCCGGAGGCAGCTGAAGGACAGGCCAGTCGGACGGGGGGGGGGGCTTTCGGTCATCCCAGACTGCCCACTGCTCCCCTGACCCAGATTCCACTGGCCTCTCCCTCAAACACCCGATGCCTTTTCTGTCCCCTGCGGGGGGAAATGGGGACACAATGCGAAGCCCTCCGGCCTCCCCAAAGGGGAAGAAGAGAGTTTTCTGCCTTCTGAAGGAAGGAAGGAAGGAAGGAAGGAAGGAAGGAAGGAAGGAAAGGAGGGAGGGAGGGAAATGAAATGGTGGACCAAGAATTTGTCACCAGGAATCCTTTTTCCTTCCCTCCATTTCTCCTTCCTTCCTATCTTCCTTCCTTCTTCCCTCCCTTCCTTCCCTTCCCTCCCTCCAATTTCCTTCCTTCCCCTTCCTTTTCCTTCCTTCCTTCCCTCCTTTTTCCTTCCTTCCTTCCCTCTCTTCCTTTTCCTTCCTTTCTTTTCCTTCCTTCCCTCCCTTTTCCTTCCTTCCCTCCCTCTTCCTTTTCCTTCCCTCCTCCCTTCCCTCCCTCCTCTCTTCCTTTTCCTTCCTTCTCTCCCTCCCGCCCTCCCTTCTTCAGAATGCAGAAAAATGCAGAAAAGAATAGAAAACAGAAAAGAATAGAATAGAGAAGAGGGTAGAATAGAATAGAGGAGAGGAGAATAGGATAGGATAGAATAGAGAAGAGAGTAGAGTAGAATAGAATAGAATAGGGAATAGGAATAGGAATAGGAATTGGAATAGGAATATGAATAAGAATAGAATAGAGGAGAATAGGATAGGATAGAATAGAGAAGAGAGTAGAATAGAATAGAATAGGGAATAGGAATAAGAATAGAATAGAATAGAATAGAATAGAGGAGAGGAGAATAAGGATAGGATAGGATAGGATAGGATAGGATAGGATAGAGAAGAGAAGAGAGTAGGGAATAGGAATAAGAATAGAATAGAATAGAGGAGAGGAGAATAGGCTAGGATAGAGAATAGAATAGAATAAAATAGAATAGAATAGGGAATTGGAATAGGAATAAGAATAGAATAGAGGAGAATAGAATAGGATAGAATAGAGAAGAGAGTAGAATAGAATAGGGAATAGGAATAAGAATAAGAATAAGAATAGAATATTATAGAATAGAATAGAGGAGAGGAGAATAGGATAGGATAGTATAGGATAGGATAGAGAAGAGAAGAGAATAGGGAATAGGAATAAGAATAGAATAGAATAGAATAGAGGAGAGGAGAGGAGAGGAGAATAGGATAGGATAGAAAATAGAATAGAATAAAATAGAATAGAATAGGGAATTGGAATAGGAATTAGAATAGAGGAGAATAGGATAGAATAGAATAGAGTAGAGTAGAGGAGAATAGGATAGGTTAGGATAGATAAGAGAGTAGAATAGAATAGAATAGGGAATAGGAATAAGAATAGAACAGAGTAGAGGAGAATAGGATAGGATAGAGAACAGAATATGAATAAGAATAGGAATAAGAATAAGAATAGCATAGAATGCAAAACAGAACAGAGGAAGGCGAATCAGAAATCATCCTTCCGCCCCTTCCCTTCCACCTTCCTTTCTTCTTAGCCATGCCCACCAGTCCTCCCCACCCACCCCCACTATCACATCCAAGCCAGCCGTGGAATTAATTACCAAAATAGCAAATTGCAAAATGTGTGAAGTAAATGAGGGCGCAGGGAGAAAAAGGAAGCCGGGGGGGGGGGGCGGCGGCGGGGGGGAGGAATTCCGCAGAGCGCTTCATATGGAAATGAGGCCTGCGCCAGGCCGTCCCACAGCGCCGGATTCAAAAGTTCACCGCCGGTCCCTGGGCAGCGCTTGGAATCAGGATTGCCAGGCTGAATGAAGCAAGGCTAAGCCTCCCCTTGTCTGGGCAGAGCGGGTGAGGAATGGCCCAGGGTCCCTGGGCCACCCTTGGCTCCAGCTCAGGCACGACAACGTTTTGCCAACCTGGACTGGCATCAGGGAAAAATCTACCGGGCACTGAACACGTCAAGAGGGTTTCATGGGAATCTCCCCTCAGAATAACGGGGAATGACAAAATAACAGAGAGGTGGAAGGGACCTGGGAGGTCATCTAGTCCAACCCCCTGCTCAAGCAGGAGACCCTAGGCCATTTCAATCAATCAATCAATCAATCAATCAATCAATCAGAATAGAGCTGGAAGGGACCTTGGAGGTCTTCTAGTCCATTCCCCTTCTCAAGCAGGAGACCCTAGACTATTTCAATCAATCAATCAATCGATCAGAATAGACCTGGAAGGGACCTTGGAGGTCTTCTAGTCCAACCCTCTGCTCAAGCAGGAGACCCAGGACCATTTCAATCCATCAATCAATCAATCAATCAGAATAGAGCTGGAAGGGACTTTGGAGGTCTTCTAGTCCACCCCCTTCTCAAGCAGGAGACCCTAGACCATTTCAATTAATCAATCAATCAATCAGAATAGAGCGGGAAGGGACCTTGGAGGTCTTCTAGTCCATTCCCCTTCTCAAGCAGGAGAGCCTAGACCATTTCAATCAATCAATCAATCAGAATAGAGCTGGAAGGGACCTTGGAGGTCTTCTAGTCCAACCCTCTGCTCAAACAGGAGACCCAGGACCATTTCAATCCATCAATCAATCAATCAATCAGAATAGAGCTGGAAGGGACTTTGGAGGTCTTCTAGTCCACCCCCTTCTCAAGCAGGAGACCCTAGACCATTTCAATTAATCAATCAATCGATCAGAATAGAGCGGGAAGGGACCTTGGAGGTCTTCTAGTCCAACCCTCTGCTCAAGCAGAATGCTGTGGACCATGCAATGAATCAATCAATCAATCAATCCATCAATCAATGAACCAATCAATCAATCAGACTAGAGCTGGAAGGGATGGTGGGGATGCCCCGAAGGACGTAAGTACGAGGACCCATCATCCGTCCGTCCGTCTGTCTGTCTGTCTTTCTTTTAAAGAAAGATTTCTGCTGGTGCTTTTATACTTTTTATCTCGGTGGGCTGGGCACGGGGGGGGGGGGGGAGAAGGGGGGGAGGAGGCTGATTGGAAAAACTCCCCGCAAGGAAGGCGAAGGGCCAATTTTTCTGGAGGGCGAAATTCTCCTCTTTGAGGATATTTTAATTCTGAATGTAACGATTTTCCATTAGGGAATCCTGCAGGGACTCCACAAGGAGAAAAAGTCATCGGAGGGAGAGAGAATCAACCTCCCCCCCCCCCCATTCCTGCAAAAACCCTCTACAGACACACAAACACACAAACACACACTTTTTAAAAAAATCACAATTTCTAATTTAGAGAAATAGCGCCCCCTGCTGGACCGAAAAACCATGCCCTGGCATGAAGCGGGAATTCAAAAACGGGAAAAAACTTCAGTGGTGTATTATATTTTTAACCTCCCCTTTCCTCTTCCTTCTCTCCCCCTCCTTTCCTCTCCTCCCCTCCCCTCTTCCTTCTTTCCTTCCCTTCCCCCTCCTTCCCTTTCTTTCTCCCTTCCCTTTCCTCTTTCCTTTTGCTTCTCTTCCTTTCTTTTCCATTCCCTTCCTTTCCTTTCCCTCTTCCTCCCCTTCTCTCTTCCTCCTTTCCCTTCCTTTCTTTTACTCTTTCCCTTCCTTTCTTTCCCTCTTCCTCCTTCCCTGCCTTCTTCCTCCTTTTTTCCTTTCTTTCCCTTTTCCTCCTTCCCTTCCCTCTTCCTCCTTCCCTTCCCTTCTCTCCCCTCTTCTTTCTTTCTTCCCCTCCCCTCTTCCTTCTTTCCTTTCCTCCCCTCTCCTTCCTTTCCTTTCCTCCCCTTCCCCTTTCCTTTTCCTTCCCTTCCCTCCCCTCTTTATCCTTCCTTTTCTTTCTCTCTTCCTTTCTTTTCCTTTCCCCTTTCTTCCTTTCCTTCCCTCTTCCTTCCCTTCCCCCTTCCTCCTTTCTTCCTTTCTTTCCCTCTTCCTCCTTCCCTTCCCTCTTCTTTCTTCCCTTCCCTCTTCCTCCTTCCCTTCGCTCTTCCTTCTTTCCTCCCCTCTCCTTCCTTTCCTTCCCTTCCCTTTCTCTCTCCTTTTCCTTCCCTTCCCTCTTTCTCCTTCCTTTTCCTTCTCTCTGAGCCAAGGTGGCGCAGTGGTTAAATGCAGCACTGCAGGCTACTGCTAGATCAGCAGGTCAGCGGTTCAAATCTCACCGGCTCAGGGTTGACTCAGCCTTCCATCCTTCCGAGGTGGGTAAAATGAGGACCCGGATTGTTGGGGGCGATATGCTGACTCTGTAAACCGCTTAGAGAGGGCTGAAAGCCCTAGGAAGCGGTACATAAATCTAACTGCTATTGCTATATTGCTATCTTCCTTTCTTTCCCTTTCCCCTTTCCTCCTTCCCTTCTCTCTTCCTTCCCTTCCCTTCCCTCTTCCTCCTTTCCCCTTCCTCTTTCCTTTCTCTCTCCTTCCTTTCCTTTCCATTTATTTTTTAAAATAAAATTTAAAATCTAAAAGGCCCTAATTAAACAACCAAAAAAAAAAAAAACCTCACTGGATTATTTTTACTGGGAGCCGAACAGCATTTTGCTCTCTGATTTACACCGTCAGCCTTTGTGGCTTTGCCATCTGTGCCTGGTCAGCGCCTGGTGTGTTCCCCTTTCCCCAGGGTCCTCAAAGCTGATTTCACCAATGAAACCCGCAGATTTGACCCACCAAAAACTGGAAAGAGCAGCTGATGCAGGATGCTTCTTCCCACTTCCCCACTTCCTCAAATCTCCTCTTCCTTTTTTTTTTTTTTTCCAAACTTACCCCAAAACTGTCGGGTGCTTTAATTTAATCTCTGCCTGGTCGCACGAGAACAAAAACAATAAATAAATTGCAAAGTGATGAAAATTGACCGGCTCAAA
The DNA here is from genome assembly GCF_051295495.1 of Thamnophis sirtalis. NCBI lineage: Eukaryota > Metazoa > Chordata > Lepidosauria > Squamata > Natricidae > Thamnophis > Thamnophis sirtalis. The sequence continues at coordinate 45,797,163 of NW_028261395.1, forward strand.
AGGAGGAAGGAACGTGTTTTCCAGCCGAAAAGCAGAAGGCGGTGTGACTTTCGCTGTTGATTCAGCAAAACTGGGCAGAAGACAGCAAATGAATAATTAACAAAGAGATTTATGGGGATGGGAGGAAAATAAATGTAAACTAAAAAAATAAAGTTGATTGTGGGGGGGGGGATAATTGCACCTTCAGACGTAACGCAATTGATACCAGCCAAATCTGATGGGACTGGATAGGAAGCAGATAAGTTAATTCGACTTTATTGTAAGAACATGGAACTGTGAGACTGGAAGGGACCTTGGAGGTCTTCTAGTCCAGCCCCCTGCCCAAGTAGGAGAAGAACCGATACCATTCTGGACAAATGGCTAAAAGCCCTTAGTAAGGCCACACTTAGAGTATCACATCCAGTTTTGGCCACCACACTATAAAAAAGATTGTTGAGAATCTAGAAAAGGTGCAGAGAAGAGCAATCAAGAGGATTAAGGGACTGGAGGCTAAAACATACGAAGAACGGTTGCGGGAACTGGGCATGGCTGGTCTAGGGAAGAGAAGGACCAGGGGAGACAGGATAGCAGCCTTCCAATATTTGGGGGGGCTGCCCCAAAGAAGAGGGGGTCAACTTATTTTTGAAAGCACCTGGAGGCAGAACAAGAAGCAACGGATGGAAACTCATCAAGGAGAGATTCAACCTGGAAATAAGGAGGAATTTTCTGACAGTGAGAACCATCAACCCACGGAACAGAAGTTGCCTTCGGAAGTGGTGGGAGCTTCATCCTTGGAGGCTTTCAAGAAGAGACTGGACCGCCCTCTGTCAGAAATGGTGTAGGGTCTCCTGCTTGAGTGGGGGGGGGGGTTGGACTAGATGACCTCTAAGGTCCCTTCCAACCTGGTTATTCTGCATTCAATGGAACAGAAGTTGCCTTCAGAAGTCGTGGCAGCTTCATCATTGGAGGCTTTCAAGAAGAGACTGGATTTCCCCCTGTCAGAAATGGTGTAGGGTCTCCTGCTTGAGTGGGGGGGGGTTGGACTTGATGATCTCCAAGGTCCCTTCCAACTCGGTTATTCTATATTCAATGGAACAGAAGTTGCCTTCAGAAGTTGTGGGAGCTTCATCATTGGAGGCTTTCAAGAAGAGGCTGGACCGCCCTCTGTCAGAAATGGTGTAGGGTCTCCTGCTTGAGTGGGGGGTTGGACTAGATGACCTCCAAGGTCCCTTCCAGCTCTGTTATTCTATATTCAGTGGAACAGAAGTTGCCTTCAGAAGTGGTGGGAGCTTTATCATTGGAGGCTTTCAAGAAGAGACTGGACTGCCATCTATCAGAAATGGTGTAGGGTCTCCTGCTTGGGCAAGGGGGTTGGACTAGATGACCTCCAAGGTCCCTTCCAACTCTGTTAGTCTATATTCAATGGAACCGAAGTTGCCTTCGGAAGTTGTGGGAGCTTCATCATTGGAGGCTTTCAAGAAGAGACTGGACTGCCATCTATCAGAAATGGTGTAGGGTCTCCTGCTTGGGCAAGGGGGTTGGACTAGATGACCTCCAAGGTCCCTTCCAACTCTGTTAGTCTATATTCAATGGAACAGAAGTTGCCTTCAGAAGTGGTGGGAGCGTCATCATTGGAGGCTTTCAAGAAGAGACTGGACTGCCATCTATCAGAAATGGTGTAGGGTCTCCTGCTTGAATGGGGGGGTTTGGACTAGATGACCTCCAAGGTCCCTTCCAACTCTGTTATTCTATATTCAATGGAACCGAAGTTGCCTTCGGAAGTTGTGGCAGCTTCATCATTGGAGGCTTTCAAGAAGAGGCTGGACCGCCCTCTGTCAGAAACAGTGTAGGGTCTCCTGCTTGGGCAAGGGGGTTGGACTAGATGACCTCCAAGGTCCCTTCCAACTCTGTGAATCTGTTATAAACCTGTTTTTTTTTTCAACTGAAGTAGGGGCGATTCGCCTCCCCCCCCCAACTTGGGGCCATCTTGGGGAAATGTGATGAGCCTCCCCTTCTATTTTGAAGGAGGAGGACGATGGCCTCAACTTCTCTGTTTGAAAAGTCACCATTTGTGGCCGGCGGGAGGAAGAGGAAGCAATTGAAAAGGGGAAAAGAGGAAGGGAAACTTATCTTTTTTTTCTCCCCCTTACTCAGCCAAATTCACCCATCTGGGACTCTTCCCCCCCGTCCCGTCGTCCTTCCGGCACCCAGCCAAGCGAGACATTTGCCTCCAGAAATCTGGTTGGGATCTGATCTTTCTCCCAAAGAGGTAAGTGGTCATTTGGAGTCTCCTTACCGATGGGACTTCAGTTCAACTTTAGGATTATCCCTCCAACTTGCCCTCTTCGGGGCTGTCCTGATGGACAATCCTTCACCACAGGGTTGGAAGAGAAGGGTTTTGCCAGGAAGATCCCCTCCGTTTGAAAGCGGTTGAGGTTCTCCTAGATCTCCTCCCCACCCAGATCCAGAAACGGTGTTCCTCAACCTTTTAACAGATTTAACAGGGTTGGAAGGGACCTTGGAGGTCATTTAGTAGTCCTTGGTAGCGTGAAGAGGGGTGGATTTCAAGGGTTTGAATTTTGAAGCCCCAGAGCACTTTAGTTTCTTCTGTTTTGTGGTCCCACCAGTTCTCGCTCGCAGATCTTGGTTTCTACTTAGGATTATTCTGATGATTATTATGTCATTTCTGGACTGTTCCCCGTGTAAATCTTAGACTATTGAGGGGGAAAAAAATGAGATTTCCTCTCCCATTACTCGGAGTCTTAAAAAACCTGAAGCTCACCGAAAGTTTTAAGGTTGAAAACTCTGTAGTAAGTTGGTGTCTCTTTCTGCTTAGTGCAACAAAGCAGAATAACAGAGTTGGAAGGGACCTTGGAGGTCTTCTAGTCCAACCCTTTCATATGGAATAACAGAATGAGAGAATAACAGAATAATGGAATAGCAGAATGATAAATAATAGAATGACAGAATGATAGAATAACAGAATGACAGAATAACAGAATAACAGAATGATAGGATAAGAGAATAACAGAAAGATAGAATAACAGAATAATAGAATAATAGAATGATAGAACAACAGAATAACAGAATGACAGAATAACAGAATAATAGAATAGCAGAATGATAGAATAATAGAATGACAGAATGATAGAATAACAGAATGACAGAATAACAGAATAATAGAATAGCAGAATGATAGAATAACAGAATGATAGAATGATAGAATAACAGAATGACAGAATAATAGAATAACAGAATGACAGAATAACAGAATGATAGAATAATAGAATAACAGAATGATAGGATAAGAGAATAACAGAATGACAGAATAACAAATAGAATAGCAGAATGATAGAATAATAGAATGACAGAATGATAGAATAACAGAATGACAGAATAATAGAATGACAGAATGATAGGATAATAGAATAACAGAATAATAGAATGACAGAATAATAGAATGACAGAATAATAGAATAGCAGAATAACAGAATAATAGAATGACAGAATAATAGAATAGCAGAATGATAGAATAATAGAATGACAGAATGATAGGATAAGAGAATAACAGAATGATAAAATAACAGAATAATAGAGTAGCAGAATGATAGAATAATAGAATAACAGAATGATAGGATAAGAGAATAACAGAATAATAAAATAGCAGAACGATAGAACGACAGAATAACAGAATGTCAGAATGATAGACAGAATGACAGAATAACAGCCAGAGGTCATCCAGCCCAACCCCCTTCTCAAGCAGGAGACCCCCAGACCCATTCCACACCGACGGGAGCTTTCCTTTCTCGTCTTCTTCCCTACGGCCGTAACTCAAAAGCGCCTGGTCCAGAAAAAATAAATCGCCCGGAATTGCAAACGGAAGAAGCCTCGAAAACGGTTTCTGGTCGCAGGTTCGAAGCTCCTTGGGAGGTGGGCCGTTCCCCGCTTCCCTCCCCAAGGAAGAAAAATAAAAGGGGGGGGGAATGAGGGTCTCAACCCACTTCTCTACTCGTGGCTACAGAGTCAACATGGAGAGACCCCTGTGGTTGGCGGTGGCCGCCCTGATCCTGATGTTGGAGACGGTGCTTTCCCAGCAAAACATCTGCCAAGCATCCGACGGCAGAGACGGTCACGCGGGATCCCCAGGGCGGAACGGAAGACCGGGCCCAAAAGGAGAGATGGGGGCCCCAGGTAAATAACAACGACGCCCTTGGATTCTACTCCAGCGGGGGGTTGGACTACAGCACCTCTGAGGGGCCCTTCCCGCCCTCCTATTTTTTTTTCTCTCTCTTTCTCTCTCTCTCCTTTCCAGGTTTGGGAACACGGAGCAGCGGCATCCGGGGCCCGAAAGGCGAGATGGGCGAACCCGGCCTGGCGGGAGAACCAGGCGGCCAAGGATTCCGCGGTCTGGATGGCCCCCCGGGCCCCCCCCGGAGAATTGGGGGACCGAGGCCCGAAAGGCCAAGTGGGGAACACCGAGAACCAGCCCAAGACCGCCTTCTCGGCTTCCCGCAAGAGCCCGTCTCCCGGCGTGTCGCCCAAAACGGTGGTTTTCGACCACAGCATCACTAACCAGGATAACGCCTACAGTACCCAGACGGGGAAATTCACCTGTCGAGTGCCGGGCTATTATTATTTCACCTTCCAGGTGGTCTCCAAAGGCAGCTTGTGCCTGGATCTGATGCACGGGGGCAACGCGGTGGCCACCTTCTGCGACCAGAGCCAGGGTCTCCTGCAGGTCAACTCGGGGG